>NC_034201.2:36346724-36561724 GCF_002021735.2 Oncorhynchus kisutch | reverse complement strand
AGAGAGCGAGAGACACACACAGCGAGAGAGAGACACACACAGCGAGAGAGAGAGCGAGAGAGTGAGAGAGACACACAGCGAGAGAGCGAGAGAGCGAGAGAGACACACAGAGAGAGCGAGAGAGACACACAGCGAGAGAGAGAGAGAGAGAGTGAGCGAGCGAGAGAGACACACAGCGAGAGAGAGAGAGCAAGAGAGACACACACAGCGAGAGAGAGAGACACACACACAGCGAGAGAGAGAGACACACACACAGCGAGAGAGAGACACACACACAGCGAGAGAGAGAGAGACACACACACAGCGAGAGAGAGAGAGACACACACAGCGAGAGAGAGAGACACACACAGTGAGAGAGAGAGACACACACAGCGAGAGAGAGAGACACACACAGCGAGAGAGAGACACACACAGCGAGAGAGAGCGAGAGAGACACACACAGCGAGAGAGAGAGAGCGAGAGAGACACACACAGCGAGAGAGAGAGAGCGAGAGAGACACAGCGAGAGAGAGAGAGCGAGAGACACACAGCGAGAGAGAGAGAGCGAGAGACACACAGCGAGAGAGAGAGAGCGAGAGACACACAGCGAGAGAGAGAGAGCGAGAGACACACAGCGAGAGAGAGAGAGAGCGAGAGACACACAGCGAGAGAGAGAGAGCGAGAGACCACAGCGAGAGAGAGAGAGCGAGAGACACACAGCGAGAGAGAGAGCGAGAGACACACAGCGAGAGAGAGAGAGCGAGAGACACACAGCGAGAGAGAGAGAGCGAGAAACACACAGCGAGAGAGAGAGAGCGAGAGACACACAGCGAGAGAGAGAGAGACACACACAGCGAGAGAGAGAGACACACACAGCGAGAGAGAGAGACACACACAGCGAGAGAGAGACACACACAGCGAGAGAGAGACACACACAGCGAGAGAGAGCGAGAGAGACACACACAGCGAGAGAGAGAGCGAGAGAGACACACACAGCGAGAGAGAGAGAGCGAGAGAGACACACAGCGAGAAAGAGAGAGCGAGAGAGACACACAGCGAGAAAGAGAGAGCGAGAGAGACACACAGCGAGAGAGAGAGAGAGCGAGAGAAACACACAGCGAGAGCGAGAGAGACACAGCGAGAGAGAGCGAGAGAGACACACACAGCGAGAGAGAGAGAGCGAGAGACACACAGCGAGAGAGAGAGAGCGAGAGAGACACACAGCGAGAGAGAGAGAGCGAGAGAAACACACAGCGAGAGCGAGAGAGACACACAGCGAGAGAGAGCGAGAGACACACAGCGAGAGAGAGAGAGCGAGAGACACACAGCGAGAGAGAGAGAGCGAGAGACACACAGCGAGAGAGAGAGAGCGAGAGACACACAGCGAGAGAGAGAGAGAGAGACACACAGCGAGAGAGAGAGAGCGAGAGACACACAGCGAGAGAGAGAGAGAGCGAGAGACACACAGCGAGAGAGAGAGAGCGAGAGACACACAGCGAGAGAGAGAGAGCGAGAGACACACAGCGAGAGAGAGAGAGCGAGAGACACACAGCGAGAGAGAGAGAGCGAGAGACACACAGCGAGAGAGAGAGAGCGAGAGACACACAGCGAGAGAGAGAGAGAGAGCGAGAGACACACAGCAAGAGAGAGAGAGAGCGAGAGACACACAGCGAGAGAGAGAGAGCGAGAGACACACAGCGAGAGAGAGAGAGCGAGAGACACACAGCGAGAGAGAGAGAGCGAGAGACACACAGCGAGAGAAAGAGAGAGCGAGAGACACAGCTAGAGAGAGCGAGACACACAGCGAGAGAGAGACACACAGTGAGAGAAAGAGAGAGAGAGAGAGCGAGAGACACACACAGTGAGAGAGAGAGACACACAGCGAGAGAGCGAGAGCGAGAGAAACACAGCGAGAGAGAGAGAGCAAGAGAAACACACAGCGAGAGAGAGAGAGCGAGAGAAACACACAGCGAGAGAGAGCGAGAGAAACACACAGCGAGAGAGAGAGAGCGAGAGAGACACACACAGCGAGAGAGAGAGAGAGAGCGAGAGACACACAGCGAGAGAGAGAGAGAGAGACGCACAGCGAGAGAGAGAGCGAGAGACGCACACACAGCGAGAGAGAGACACACACAGCGAGAGAGAGAGAGCGAGAGAAACACACAGCGAGAGAGAGAGAGCGAGAGAAACACACAGCGAGAGAGAGAGAGCGAGAGAGACACACACAGCGAGAGAGAGAGAGCGAGAGAGACACACACAGCGAGAGAGAGAGAGCGAGAGAGACACACACAGCGAGAGAGAGAGAGCGAGAGACACACAGCGAGAGAGAGACACACACAGCGAGAGAGAGAGCGAGAGAGCGAGAGAGACACACAGCGAGAGAGAGCGAGAGAGCGAGAGAGACACACAGAGAGAGCGAGAGAGACACACAGCGAGAGAGAGAGCGAGAGAGACACACACAGCGAGAGAGAGAGAGCAAGAGAGACACACACAGCGAGAGAGAGAGACACACACACAGCGAGAGAGAGACACACACACAGCGAGAGAGAGAGAGACACACACAGCGAGAGAGAGAGACACACACAGCGAGAGAGAGAGACACACACAGCGAGCGAGAGAGACACACACAGTGAGAGAGAGACACACACAGCGAGAGAGAGAGAGAGAGACACACACACAGCGAGAGAGAGAGAGCGAGAGAGACACACACAGCGAGAGAGAGAGAGCGAGAGCGAGAGAGACACACAGCGAGAGAGAGAGAGAGCGAGAGAGACACACAGCGAGAGAGAGAGAGAGAGCGAGAAACACACAGCGAGAGCGAGAGAGACACAGCGAGAGAGAGCGAGAGAGACACACACAGCGAGAGAGAGAGCGAGAGACACACAGCGAGAGAGAGAGAGCGAGAGAGACACACAGCGAGAGAGAGAGAGCGAGAGAAACACACAGCGAGAGCGAGAGAGACACACAGCGAGAGAGATCGAGAGAGACACACACACAGCGAGAGAGAGAGCGAGAGACACACAGCGAGAGAGAGAGAGCGAGAGACACACAGCGAGAGAGAGAGCGAGAGAGACACACAGCGAGAGAGAGAGAGCGAGAGAAACACACAGCGAGAGAGAGAGAGCGAGAGAAACACACAGCGAGAGAGAGAGAGCGAGAGAAACACACAGCGAGAGAGAGAGAGAGCGAGAGAAACACACAGCGAGAGAGAGAGAGAGAGAGAGAAACACACAGCGAGAGAGAGAGAGCGAGAGAGACACACACAGCGAGAGAGAGAGAGAGCGAGAGAGACACACACAGCGAGAGAGAGAGAGAGCGAGAGAGACACACACAAGCGAGAGAGAGAGCGAGAGAGACACACACAGCGAGAGAGAGACACACACAGCGAGAGAGAGAGAGCAAGAGACACACAGCGAGAGAGCGAGAGAGACACACAGCGAGAGAGCGAGCGAGAGAGACACACACAGCGAGAGAGAGAGCGAGAGAGAGAGACACACACAGCGAGAGAGAGAGAGCGAGAGAGACACACACAGCGAGAGAGAAGCGAGAGAGACACACACAGCGAGAGAGAGAGCGAGAGAGACACACACAGCGAGAGAGAGACACACACAGCGAGAGAGAGAGAGCAAGAGACACACAGCGAGAGAGCGAGAGAGACACACAGCGAGAGAGCGAGCGAGAGAGACACACACAGCGAGAGAGAGAGCGAGAGAGAGAGCGAGAGAGAGAGACACACACAGCGAGAGAGAGAGAGAGCGAGACACACAGCGAGAGAGAGAGAGCGAGAGAAACACACAGCGAGAGAGAGAGAGCGAGAGAAACACACAGCGAGAGAGAGAGAGCGAGAGAAACACACAGCGAGAGAGAGAGAGAGCGAGAGAAACACACAGCGAGAGAGAGAGAGAGCGAGAGAAACACACAGCGAGAGAGAGAGAGCGAGAGAGACACACACAGCGAGAGAGAGAGAGCGAGAGAGACACACACAGCGAGAGAGAGAGATCGAGAGAGACACACACAGCGAGAGAGCGAGCGAGAGAGACCACACACAGCGAGGAGAGAGACACACACAGCGAGAGAAGAGAGGAGCAAGAGACACACAGCGAGAGAGCGAGAGAGACACACAGCGAGAGAGCGAGCGAGAGAGACACACACAGCGAGAGAGAGAGCGAGAGAGACACACACAGCGAGAGAGAGAGCGAGAGAGAGAGACACACACAGCGAGAGAGAGAGAGAGCGAGAGAGACACACACAGCGAGAGAGAGAGAGCGAGAGAGACACACAGCGAGAGAGAAAGCGCGAGAGAGACACACACAGCGAGAGGAGAGAGACACACACAGCGAGAGAGAGAGAGCGAGAGAGACACACACAGCGAGAGAGAGAGAGAGCGAGAGAGACACACAGCGAGAGAGAGAGAGCGAGAGAGACACACACAGCGAGAGAGAGAGAGCGAGAGAGACACACAGCGAGAGAGAGAGCGCGAGAGAGACACACACAGCGAGAGAGAGAGACACACACAGCGAGAGAGAGAGAGCGAGAGAGACACACACAGCGAGAGAGAGAGTGAGCGAGAGAGACACACAGCGAGAGAGAGAGAGAGAGACGCACAGCGAGAGAGAGAGCGAGAGACGCACAGTGAGAGATACACAGCGAGAGAGAGAGCGAGAGACACACAGCAAGAGAGACACACAGAGAGAGAGACACACACACAGTGAGAGAGAGAGTGAGAGACACAGAGAGAGAGACACAGAGAGAGATACACACAGCGAGAGAGAGAGAGCGAGAGACACACAGCAAGAGAGACACACAGAGAGAGATACACACAGCGAGAGAGAGAGAGCGAGAGAAACACACAGCGAGAGAGAGAGAGCGAGAGAAACACACAGCGAGAGAGAGAGAGAGAGAGAAACACACAGCGAGAGAGAGAGAGCGAGAGAGACACACACAGCGAGAGAGAGAGCGAGAGAGACACACACAGCGAGAGAGAGAGACACACACAGCGAGAGAGAGAGAGCAAGAGACACACAGCGAGAGAGCGAGAGAGACACACAGCGAGAGAGCAAGCGAGAGAGACACACACAGCGAGAGAGAGAGCGAGAGAGAGAGACACACACAGCGAGAGAGAGAGAGAGCGAGAGAGACACACACAGCGAGAGAGAGAGAGCGAGAGAGACACACAGCGAGAGAGAGAGCGCGAGAGAGACACACACAGCGAGAGAGAGACACACACAGCGAGAGAGAGAGAGCGAGAGAGACACACACAGCGAGAGAGAGAGAGAGCGAGAGAGACACACAGCGAGAGAGAGAGAGCGAGAGAGACACACACAGCGAGAGAGAGAGAGCGAGAGAGACACACAGCGAGAGAGAGAGAGCGCGAGAGAGACACACACAGCGAGAGAGAGAGACACACACAGCGAGAGAGAGAGAGCGAGAGAGACACACAGCGAGAGAGAGAGCGAGAGAGACACACAGCGAGAGAGAGAGAGAGAGAGACGCACAGCGAGAGAGAGAGCGAGAGACGCACAGCGAGAGATACACAGCGAGAGAGAGAGCGAGAGACACACAGCAAGAGAGACACACAGAGAGAGAGAGAGACACACACACAGTGAGAGAGAGAGTGAGAGACACACAGAGAGAGAGACACAGAGAGAGATACACACAGCGAGAGAGAGAGAGCGAGAGACACACAGCAAGAGAGACACACAGAGAGAGATACACACAGCGAGAGAGAGAGAGAGAGCGAGAGACACACAGCAAGAGAGAGAGAGAGAGGCTTATTTATTTTCCCTTGTGTACTTTAACCATTTGTACATTGCTACAACACTGTATATATACATATGACATTTGTAATATATTTTTTGTTTTGAAACTTCTGTATGTGTAATGTTTACTGTTCATTTCTATTGTTTATTTCACTTTATATATTATCTAACTCACTTGCTTTGGTAATGTTAACACATGTTTCCCATGCCAATAAAGCCATTGAATTGAAAAAGAGAGAGAGACACACACAGAGGGAGCAGGGAAGTGATATTCTGATTGGTTTCATCTCCTTCCCAGCAGGGAGCTAATTCAGAGAAAATAACTGTTGATTGCCCTAATGGGAAGCTAATTTCTGTCCGCAACCCAAATGGCATCGCTATACTCCGCCTCTCCCTGGTCAAAAGTAACGAACTATGTAGGGAATAGGGTGCCATTTGGAATGCAGCTCTGAGTTGAGTGAGCTACCATCCATCATCCTACTATTTCTCTGCAGATTAAGGCCAAAACAGATTGGGGATGCCATTCACATCAGATGATGACAGACAAACAGCCAATTCTATATGTGGATGATAAACTCCAGCTCCAAAATTCCCAGCTTTCAGATTTCCATAGAAGTCAGATAATACAGAGATGATTTCCATAGAAGTCAGATAATACAGAGATGATTTCCATAGAAGTCAGATAATACAGAGATGATTTCCATAGAAGTCAGATAATACAGAGATGATTTCCATAGAAGTCAGATAATACAGAGATGATTTCCATAGAAGTCAGATAATACAGAGATGATTTCCATAGAAGTCAGATAATACAGAGATGATTTTCTTTCCCATATATTCTGTATCCACTTTTCATTCTGATCGCCAGTTGTGTTTAACTCGTAGAGCACTGTTAAAAACTCACTCTGTATAAAGCCTTTGGTACATGGCAGATTAGATATTGTACCAGTCAAAAGTTTGAAATAACACAAACTTTTCAGGACCCTGTCTTTCAAAGATAGTGTTTAAACCCTTTACAATGAAGATCTGTGAAGTTAATTAGATTTGTATGATTTGTTTCCCATGCTTGTTCAATAAACCATAAACAATTAATGAACATGCACCTGTGGAACGGTTGTTAAGACCCTAACAACTTACAAACGGTAGGCAATATTTACACGTTAAGTTTGCTGAAAATAAACACAGTTGACAGTGAGAGGACGTTTAGTAACCAATAAGTGTTAAACAAACCAAATATATTTAATATTTCTTCAAAGTAGCCAGCCTATGCCATGATGATAGCTTTGCACACTCTTGGCATTCTCTCAACCAGATTCATGAGGTAGTCAGTCACCTTGAATGCATTTCAAGTAACAGGTGTTCCTTGTTAAATGTTCATTTGTGGAATTTCTTTCCTTCTTAATGTGTTTGAGCCAATCAGTTGTGTTGTGGCAAGGTAGGGGTGCTTTACAGAAGACAGCCCTTTTTGGTAAAAATATTATGGTCAAGAACAGCTCAAATAGCAAAGAGAAACGACAGTCCATCATTACTTTAAGACATGAAGGTCAGAACACTTCATGCACTGAAAGTTTCTTCAAGTGCAGTCGTAAAAACCATCAAGCGCTACGATGAAACGGACTCTCATGAGGACCCCCACAGCAAATTAAGACCCAGAGTTACTTCTGCTGCAGAAATGACATCCAAAATAAATGCTTCACATAATTGAAGTAACAGACACATCTCAACATCAACTGTTCAGAGGAGACTGCATGAATCAGGCCTTCATGGTTGAATTGCTGCTAAGAAACCACTAGTAAAGGACACCAATAAGATGAAGAGACTTACTTGGGCCAAGAAACACAAACAATGGACATTATGGAATGGAAATCCAAATTTGAGATTTTTGGTTCCAACTGCCATGTCTTTGTGAGATGCAGAGTAGGTGAACGGATGATCTCCCCATGTGTGGTTCCCACCCTAAAGCATGGAGGAGGTGGTGTGATGGTGCTTTGCTGGTGACACTGTCAGTGATTCATTTAGAATTCAAGGCACACTTAACCAGCATGGCTACCACAGCATTCTGCAGCGATACGCCATCCCATCGGGTTTGCGCTTAGTGGGACTATAATTTGCTTTTCAACAGGACAATGACCCAACACACCTTCAGGCTGTGTAAGGGCTATTTGACCAAAAAGGAGAGTGATATAGTTCTGCATCAGATGACCTGGCCTCCGCAATCACCCAACCTCAACCAAATTGAGATGGTTTGGGATGAGTTGGACTGCAGAGTGAAGGAAAAGCATCCAACAAGTAAGTGCTCAGCATATGTGGGAACTCCTTCAAGACCGTTAGAAAATCATTCCAAGTGAAGCTGGTTGAGAGAATGCCAAGCATGTGCAAAGCTGTCAAGGCAAAGGGTGGCTACTTTGAAGAATGTAAAATATAAAATATATTTTGATTTGTTTAACACTTTTTTGGATACTACATGATTTCATAGTTTTGATGTCTTCACTATTATTCTACAATGTAGAAAACAGTACAAAAAAAGAAACCCTGGAATGAGTAGGTGTGTCCAAACTTTTGACTGGTACTGTAAATGTCAAAGAACTTCTCTTCACAACTGAATGGAGACCTGCCATTCTACCATCAGACATGTATACAGCTGCGTTTACACAGGCAACCCAATTCTGATATTTTTTTCATCATTACTTTAAGAAATACACTGACAGGTCCATCATTACTTTAAGACATGAAGACCAATTAGTGAAAAACAGGTCTGTCTCTCGTTCGCTGTCTCAATAGACAAAGAAAGCTGAAACGACATCAACGTCATCGGTGCCCGGGGAGCAGTTGTTGTTGAGGTGAACTGACTTGCTCAAGGGCAGAACTGCCTCTGGGATTCGAACCAGTGACCTTTCGGTTACTGGCCCAATGCTCTTAACCTCCAGGCTAATGGAGACCTGCTTATATGGACGTTGTTTGAATTGTGTTCAATACAGAATCCAGGCTACTTACAGATTCAGCATTAATATATGTAATATATGATGCTGAAAAGAGCTTGAATATAATGTTTCAAGTTCATATTAGTCTGCGTGCAACAACATCCAGTCCTGTGATCACAGGATGTGGTTAAAACTGAGGAATGTAACATTTGGCTGCAATCTGATTACTATAAAATGAACGTACTTCGTATTCCCTTTCACACAATCTCCTTCATGCACGCACACACACACAGCTTTTAAAATTGTGATTAGCTCTGAAAAATATTTTGATGTGATTGGTCAAAAGAACATTTTAGTGGAAAAGTATCATAATCGAGCTGCCTATGTATTGTGTAGAAATCAAACTGTTATAAATGTCCAAGGCCAACTTGGTTTGGAAAATGAGTGTTGGTCTTATTTCAGGAATTGTACTCTCTGAAGAAGTTACATAGCCTAACATCCTAATCTGAAACTGCAGGACCCATTCAAAATGTTAATAGGTGACATTTTCTAATTTGACAATTCCACAAGAACGTGTCAATGCTATGACAAAGTTGTGTAGTGCCCCGTGTCACGCATTGTCATACCGTAACTACACGCTATCTGAACGTACAATACGACTACTCCGTATCGCTGTAGGCTATATCACAGCAATGCATTAAAAGTAAAATAGGACAAAGAATGTCAAATAAATGAGATATTACGTGGCTATTATTTCATACAAAACCAGCGGAGAAAAGCTGCACTAGACCCCACGATGACAATGTAAATATTGCAACGTTTTCCAAAACACCATAATGTAATGTTTCAGCAAACAATTAGGCTGCTATCCGTATCCCTACCTTTTCAGACCCAGGCATGAATTGTTGAAAAAGTAGCCAGCTGTCAAACTGCACCTTGTAAACTTTGTCACAGCAATAGACCGCGTACTTTCACAATGTATTTCCTTTCGTTAAGATGTGTCCACGCACAGCCTTGGGGGGGAAGTTAACAAACAAAAAAAAACGTAGCTTGTTCTATCAATCACTATTTATCAAACGTATCTCAGAAATAATTTGTGATGTATCCCTTTGTCAACTTTATTTCCTGCACAAAGGCTAACAGGCAGTATTCGATTGACACATTCTTCATTCAATCAGAATGGCCTTTCAGTTTCAATGTTCCGAGAAGGCTACGCTTTTCGGAAGAAGGTCTTAGCTGTGTCCGGTTGCATTTCGTGCCTGAACTGTTAACGCTAAGTGAGAATGTGACAAGTCCGCAAACAGTTATCAATTTCATATGGCCTCGTACTTATTCACATCATGATCTCAGAGATCTTTGCGATACACCCCATCAAAATTCTACCTTTTCATATCATAATCTCTCTCCAATCATTTATCTATGCCTATTATCTCAAATCACAAAATTACAGTCCTAAATAGACTGAACACTAGAAATGATTAAACACATTTTTGACATTGAGAGTCCAGCACAGTCAAAAGTCTCATTGTCAGATGTTGTTCATCATAGCCTATTATGCTTCACGGTGTAGGCCTATAATGAGATCTAATCATCAGTTTCTCATGGAGAAAGGAAGGCCAGTAAGATGTTTCTAATTTTGTAGATAGCCTACAGTATCATAACAGCTGTGGATAGTTGCTCTCTTTAACTATTTTCCTCCTATTCCCTTTCATCTATAATTTTTGCATTTGCATTCAGGCTTGAATAAAAAAAAGCCCATTATAAAAGAGCCTAGAGCCAGACCATTAATGTCCATATTGAGGTTATTGTGATTGACAGAATGGGTTGGTTAGTTACATGACTTGGGGTGAAACACAATTACGTCCTAAATGGCACGCTATGGACCCTGGTTAAAAGTAGTGCACTATAAAAGGTAATAAGGGTGCCATTTCGGACACATTCACAAATTATTTTCAGATTCCAACCTCGCCACACGTCAGCCTGGCAATGACACAATGAGTTGTGATGTCATTCTGAAGGCATCTTTACTGGCAAGTACGGTGACCACATGTCCCGAATTGTGCTGTCAGTCAGGAAATTTGGCCCTTTGTCCCACAACCAAACAATCAAACCAAACAACCAATCCCAACAAATTCAACCACCACCAATTTAGGAAAAAAAGCAATTTGTCCCGTATTTCAGTCAGACATTCCAACCTGTCTCTTGCAGTCATGTTGCGCTTATGAAAATATATCATAAGGATGTGGTAGCCTAATGCCCCATGTACACTAGCACACGGTGCCGCGTGGTGAAACACCACTTCCCATTCATTTTCAATGGATGGAAAGCGGTGAGAGGTGGAGAGAGCAGGGACCATTGGTAGGGACATTTCCCTACTTTATGCAAATCACCAGCGGCGACCAATCATTTAGAGTGGTTCCCATGACGATTTTGACGCTATGCGACCCAAGGCTGGAGACTTTCTTCAGCAAATATGGCTGACAAAATACTAGGATGGAAGCAAATGTAAGTAATTATAACATCATAACGAATCAGGCAAAAACAATTATGCATAGTTTTGTCAAAGTTTATTACGAAAATCCCTATTTAGCAAGCTAGCTGACTAGCTAAAATTAGCCACCTAGCTGTCTAGCTTTATGTGTGTTGTGACATGAGGTAGAAATTGTAATTCTGGTTGTTTAATGTTTTAGGGACTCCTTAAACAACCTGCAAACCAGGCTGTCATCTTGTGAAACAGTGGATGTAAAGAGTCTAGTTAGCTAAAGCTTTTACTGCTAATTGAATGTACCATTTTGTAGGCTTGCCTTGCTGATATTTGCCATGCAATGCAGCTGAAGTAACGTAGCTAGCCAACTATTTTCTTGCTTATTGCGCAGTGGAGGATAAAAAATACCTGTCTATGGACGTGTAGCTAGCCATGTAGCCGATCTGTGTATGGACCCTAAAACGCTTGGTATACATATTAGTTCAGAACCTAGCTACAGAAGCTCAGTTATCATAGCCAGTTGTATCAACTTCAACGAAGCCTATGGATTGAGTAGAATATATAATTTTGTACCAAGGATGCAAGTCGTATATACATGTGGTTCCCAATCAATCAATCAAATTTATTTATATAGCCCCTTCTTACATCAGCTTATATCTCAAAGTGCTGTACAGAAACCCAGCCTAAAACACCAAACAGCAAGAAATGCAGGTGTAGAATCACGATGGCTAGGAAAAACTCCCTGGAAAGGCCAAAACCTAGGAAGAAACCTAGAGAGGAACCAGGCTATGAGGGGTGGCCAGTCCTCTTCTGGCTGTGCTGGGTGGAGATAACAGAACATGGTCAAGATGTTCAAATGTTCATAAATGACCAGCATGGTCAAATAATAATAATACCATGAATGAGATCCCAACATTGTAACCTGTACATTTAATATATTCACTAATCATGTACTCTACATTGGCAAATAAAGGTGCAGTTCAGGTATGAATGTCTGTGAGATTCTTTTTCAGTCATATCCAATACCAGGGGTATAAAATTCCAGTATTTGAATGATGCTCTGTCTGCATGTATATATAAAAATTATACACTTCAACAGTGTTTACCAATCCTGGTCCTGGGACATCAATGGTTGTCCCAGGACTAGAATAGACTAGAAACATGATTTAACTAGTTAGGCTGATTTGTAATACATATATACAGTACCAGTCAAAAGTTTGGACACACCTCCTCATTCAAGGGTTTTTCTACATTGTAGAATAATAGTGAAGACATCAAAACTATGAAATAACACATATGGAATCATGTGTTAAACAAATTTTAAAAAGTATTAAACAAATCAAAATATATTTTCAAAGTAGCCACCCTTTGCCTTGACTGCTTTGCATTCTCTCAACCAGCTTCACCTGTAATGCTTTTCCAACAGTCTTGAAGGAGTTCCCACATATGCTGACCACTTGTTGGCTGCTTTTCTTTCACTCTGCGGTCCAACTCATCCCAAACATTTGAATTGGGTTGAGTGATTGTGGAGGCCAAGTCATCTGATGCAGCACTCCATCACGCTCCTTTATGGTCAAATAGCTCTTACACAGCCTGGAGGTGTGTTGGGTCATTGTCCTGTTGAAAAACAAATGGGATGGCGTATCGCTGCAGAATGCTATGGTAGCCATGCTGCTTAAGTATGCCTTGAATTCTAAATAAATCACTGACAGCGTCACCAGCAAAGCACACCCACACCACCTCCTCCATGCTTCACGGTGGGAACCACACACCGGAGATCAAATTTCCACCGGTCTTATGTCCATTGCTCGTGTTTCTTGGCCCAAGTATTGCTGCTTCTTCTTATTGGTGTCCTTTAGTAGTGGTTTCTTTGCAGCAATTCAACCATGAAGGCCTGATTCACACAGTCTCCTCTGAACAGTTGATGTTGAGATGTGTCTGTTACTTGAACTCTGTGAAGCATTTATATGGGCTGCAACTTCTGAGGCTAGTAACGCTAATGAACTTATCCTCTGCAGCAGAGGTAACTCTGGGTCTTCCTTTCCTGTGGCGGTCCTCATGAGAGCCAGTTTCATCATAGCGCTTGATGGTTTTTATGTCTGCACTTGAAGAAACTTTCAAAGTGCATGAAATGTTCCATATTGACTGACCTTCGAATCTTAAAGTAATGATGGATTCCACAAATCAACTTTTAACAAGGCACACCTGTTAATTGAAATGCATTCCAGGTGACAACCTCATGAATCTGGTTGAGAGAATGCCAAGAGTGTCCAAAGCTGTCATCAAGGCAACGGGTGGCTACTTTGAACAATCTAAAATAAAAAATATATTTTGATTTGTTTAACACTTTCTTGGTTACTACATGATTCTATATACGTGTTATTTCATAGTTTTGATGTCTTCACTTATTCTACAATGTAGAAAATTGTAAAAAATAAAGAAAAACCCTTGAATGAGTAGGTGTGTCCAAAATGTTGACTGGTACTGTACATAAATATAACTTAAAAAACAGTACACCTCCTATGCATCATGTAAATACTCTAAAAACCAGTTCATCTCAATATCAAATTTTTTTCATCTGAATTTATCTGATAAACACAGGATAGGTGTAGTATTTCATCAAATGAGAGACTTAATTTCAACCAGTAGAGAATGTGAAACACTTTATTGAAAGAAGTTCATTATCCAAGTGTTATAAATATACAATACATGCATTATAAATAGAATTGTAATATTATATATACAAGTTCAATCTTTACTTCAAAGCACATATGGTGTGCATTATAAAAACAGAGGAAGAAAGGAGGTGATGAGAGAGGTGTAGAAGGGAAAGAGGTAAGAACAGAGGAGCAGGGAAGACAGCAATTGTGTTTCTATTGGTGTCTCCTAACCAGGTTATTTTAAGAGCGAGTGAGGTAGCGATGACGGGACTGGGGGTTGGCATCCTCTCTCACATCAAAACATAGCTTGTGACAAGAGAGAGAGAGAATTTTTAAAAACAAGGCTTAAACATGCTAACATTGTCAGTCATCATAATCATCAGAAGGTGAAATGCAAAACTGACCTTGGATCATAAACTCTTGGACTACTACATCTCTATCTGTATTTCAATGTAAAGCATCTCTTTAATAATACTTCCTGTTGACCCGACCAAGTGACCTCTCACCTCTGATCATGCTGTGCCCTCTTTGTAGCCAGTTCAGATGCAGGAGGGGTTCACCAACACAGCTGAAGTAACCTAAAGGATTTGGGGAGAAGGGGAGAGGGATGAAGTGAAGGAGAGAGTGTTTTCTGTTAGAGAAAATAAGGTAGTTAAAGAGAGTGTTTAATGGGAATCTGTGTGTGTGGCCTCACCTGGTGTCCACACTAAGTGGCTGTGGAGTACTTTATGCTGTAAAACATGCACAGACACACAAGAATAAACAATATAGCGTAGTTATAGAAATAATGAAGTGTCTTACTATTCTCCATGGTTGGCCCTCTTCCCTATTCTTTGAAAGTGGAAGGAGCCACAGTTCTACACCTGAACCTGCATACTGCACAACACAATCCATCAATCAGATTGATACATGAGTGTGTAGGTGTGGGTTATAAGGTGTCTAATTGTTCTACACTATTTCAATATTGGTGACTTAAAATAGCCTCTATTAGAAAAGGGGACCGTCTTAAACAGTTAAACCAAAGGGAAAGTTTTTGGATTTACAAACTACAGGCCACTAAATACCCTGGTTTAAATGAAGATATGGATTTACAAACTACAGGCCACTAAATACCCTGGTTTAAATGAAGATATGGATTTACAAACTACAGGCCACTAAATACCCTGGTTTAAATGAAGATATGGATTTACCAACTACAGGCCACTAAATACCCTGGTTTAAATGAAGATATGGATTTACAAACTACAGGCCACTAAATACCCTGGTTTAAATGAAGATATGGATTTACAAACTACAGGCCACTAAATACCCTGGTTTAAATGAAGATATGGATTTACCAACTACAGGCCACTAAATACCCTGGTTTAAATGAAGATATGGATTTACAAACTACAGGCCACTAAATACCCTGGTTTAAATGAAGATATGGATTTACCAACTACAGGCCACTAAATACCCTGGTTTAAATGAAGATATGGATTTACCAACTACAGGCCACTAAATACCCTGGTTTAAATGAAGATATGGATTTACAAACTACAGGCCACTAAATACCCTGGTTTAAATGAAGATATGGATTTACCAACTACAGGCCACTAAATACCCTGGTTTAAATGAAGATATGGATTTACCAACTACAGGCCACTAAATACCCTGGTTTAAATGAAGATATGGATTTACCAACTACAGGCCACTAAATACCCTGGTTTAAATGAAGATATGGATTTCTCACCCTTCCTGTAGGGTTGTGATGGGTTCATTTGCTGTCATCCAGTGGACATTTTGCTTAATTGCCCTCAGCAATGTTTAGACTGTTGTTGTTCATGTTTTGTTGTTCTAGTGTACTATGGAATATATTGCTTTCTTATTCTTGACACTTCTCCCAGTCATATTTAAGTTTAGAACGACCTTTTAGTCTTCTGATACTTCTAGCTTGGAGTTGAATTTTTATGATAACTTAGCTACAGTATTTCACCTTTTAATGTGTATAGTATTGCTTACTAGGTGTGTCTAATCAATTTTGTAACCACTCCCTCTTCCAATTAGGGCTAATTGGAAAATCTGTTCAAAAGAGGACATTATATTCCTTTTTTTGTACTTCCTGACGAAGGCCATGCAGCCGAAACGCTTCGGTTTTAAAAAAATCTTTGTTTCTATTGAACATGCCATACTAATAAAGGCATTTCAATTAATTATAGGAAGAGTGCCTTGGTCCTCCTTTCTTTTTGATGACCAATTTACCCCTTTTACCAAAGAGCACCTATCTAACAAAATGTACTATTGTGTACCTTAGTAGCACCTCCCTTCCTCCTCTTTCTACTACTTAAAATAGCCTGTTGTTTTTTACAGACATCCCACCCTTACCTAATCAGCACCCTCACCAGAGAAGTAGAAATCAAAAGGGATATAAACTGGGAACTGCAGTTGTAAATGGAAGAATACTCTTATTGCAATGTGGATGGCTCTTAAAAGAGCCGTTGGTTGTGCATAGTGTAGTCTATGGTGTTGCCAGGGAACAGCACCCTCTTCGAAGAAGTAGGAGGTGAAGTTCTCACACACACAGATTGCCTCTCTTGCTGCATTGTTGGACCCCATCCTTGAAACATCCCACAGATCAGCAGACTTGGTCCTTGTGTCTATCCTCATGAAGATATGCAGGACACAGGTAGCCTTCACACACCTGAATTCCCTCAGGAGGCAGTCCCAGATGGCCCTGGTCACCCAACCTTGCAGTGCCCTACACGGTAACTGTAGGGAATTGTTTTGAAGGAATCTCCAGTTACAAGGTATCTGTAGGAATATGGAAGATAATATCATTATTAGACTTTTACATCACCAGGTCATTCTGGACTACTAAAGTATAATATCCCTCATAAAAAATCATGATAACATTGGATAGATAGATGCATGTGCATACACATGTGCATGTGACAATAGCAGGATCATATCAAGGATAGCATCACAAATTAATAAATAAATATCACTTGAAGCTTGATGAGTTGATCATTTAACCCACTGTTCCTAGGCCATCATTGTAAATATAAATATGTTCTTAATGGACTTGCCTAGTTAAATAAAGGTAAACTAAAACATTTGAGCCAGCTGTGCAGTGCTAAGGAAAAAACAAAAAAATGTGCTCCCCATTGAGTTCCCAGGACCAGGACTGAGAACCACTGCTCTTCATTGAGACCTCTTCATCTGCAGACAGGCTTTCACAACTCTCTGTTTCTGAGGACAGAAAACCTCACAAGAAATAGACTTCTTAAACTCAAATTAAGACCTCACTGAATATTATGTTACTATTATCTCCAGCCTCACTTCTATGGACTGGAACTACACAAAAGTAGCCTACTCTCTCACTTTGACAGTTGGGGCTGCTATCCTTTCACCCTCCTCCATGGCTGTTAGCTAGCTACCTACAAATGCATTTGTAGTTTATTTTTTATTATTACAGTGATACATACATCAAGATAATTTCATTTCATTAGCTAGCTATCTGGTGATATTTAATTCACTTAGCTAGCTATCTATACAGTATGTAAAGTTGGCCAGATAGCAAGTTAGCTACATTAGCAGCTCATTTGAGTTAGCCTGCACTGTAGCTAGTTAACTAGTAATACATATTATTTTTTAAATGTATTTACTTACGTGAATAGGTTCTCCCAGCCATGTGGATGATTGGAAACAGGTCAGCAAAGTTGGTTTGCCACCAGAGCATTTTAGAGCATATTACTATTTACTTGTGAATAAATTCATGAAATGATGATTGGATTAAACTACACTGCTCAAAAAAATAAAGGGAACACTTAAACAACACAATGTAACTCCAAGTCAATCACACTTCTGTGAAATCAAACTGTCCACTTAGGAAGCAACACTGATTGACAATACATTTCACATGCTGTTGTGCAAATGGAATAGACAACAGGTGGAAATTATAGGCAATTAGCAAGACACCCCCAATAAAGGAGTGGTTCTGCAGGTGGTGACCACAGACCACTTCTCAGTTCCTTTGCTTCCTGGCTAATGTTTTGGTCACTTTTGAATGCTGGCTGTGCTTTCAATCTAGTGGTAGCATGAGACGGAGTCTACAACCCACACAAGTGGCTCAGGTAGTGCAGCTCATCCAGGATGGCACATCAATGCGAGCTGTGGCAAGAAGGTTTGCTGTGTCTGTCAGCGTAGTGTCCAGAGCATGGAGGCGCTACCAGGAGACAGGCCAGTACATCAGGAGACATGGAGGAGGCCGTAGGAGGGCAACAACCCAGCAGCAGGACCGCTACCTCCGCCTTTGTGCAAGGAGGAGCAGGAGGAGCACTGCCAGAGCCCTGCAAAATGACCTCCAGCAGGCTACAAATGTGCATGCGTCTGCTCAAACGGTCAGAAACAGACTCCATGAGGCTGGTATGAGGGCCCGACATCCACAGGTGGGGGTTGTGCTTACAGCCCAACACCGTGCAGGACGTTTGGCATTTGCCAGAGAACACCAAGATTGGCAAATTCGCCACTGGCGCCCTGTGCTCTTCACAGATGAAAGCAGGTTCACACTGAGCACATGTGACAGAGTCTGGAGATGCTGTGGAGAACGTTCTGCTGCCTGCAACATCCTCCAGCATGACCGGTTTGGCGGTGGGTCAGTCATGGTGTGGGGTGGCATTTCTTTGGGGGGCCGCACAGCCCTCCATGTGCTCGCCAGAGGTAGCCTGACTGCCATTAGGTACCGAGATGAGATCCTCAGACCCCTTGTGAGACCATATGCTGGTGCGGTTGGCCCTGGGTTCCTCCTAATGCAAGACAATGCTAGACCTTATGTGGCTAGAGTGTGTCAGCAGTTCCTGCAAGAGGAAGGCATTGATGCTATGGACTGGCCCGCCCGTTCCCCAGACCTGAATCCAATTGAGCACATCTGGGACATCATGTCTCGCTCCATCCACCAACGCCACGTTGCACCACAGACTGTCCAGGAGTTGGCAGATGCTTTAGTCCAGGTCTGGGAGGAGATCCCTCAGCATGCCCAGGTGTTGTAGGGAGGTCATACAGGCACGTGGAGGCCACACACACTACTGAGCCTAATTTTTACTTGTTTTAAGGACATTACATCAAAGTTGGATCAGCCTGTAGTGTGGGTTTCCACTTTAATTTTGAGTGTGACTCCAAATCCAGACCTCCATGGGTTGATAAATTTGATTTCCATTGATAAAAAACTAAATAAAAATGGATGTGCAAAAACACAAGTTTGCATCCCCTATTTGAATTTGCTCCATGGCTGGGGCGAGCAAGTGGACAAGTCTGTTTGGCTCATCTCAGTCTTGAAGAGGAATATCTTTGCATCTGTTTCTTATTAATAATCAATCCCATGCTGATGGTTGGTAACATTCAAATAAAACCCAGCCCTGACACAAAACATAGGCTGAAAATAAGTTGTATACAGTGGGGCAAAATAGTATTTAGTCAGCCACCAATTGTGCAAGTTCTCCCACTTAAAAAGATGAGAGGCCTGTAATTTACATCATAAGTACACTTCAACTTTGACAGACAAAATTAGAAAAAAAATCCAGAAAATCACATTGTAGGATTTTGAATGGATTTATTTGTAAATTAAGGTGGAAAATAAGTATTTGGTCAATAACAAACGTTTCTCAATACTTTGTTATATACCCATTGTTGGCAATGACAGAGGTCAAATGTTTTCTGTAAGTCTTCACAAGGTTTTCACACACTGTTGCTGGTATTTTGGCCCATTTCTACATGTAGATCTCCTCCAGAGCAGTGATGTTTTGGGACGGTTGCTGGGAAACACGGACTTTCAACTCGCTCCAAGGATTTTCTATGGGGTTGAGATCTGGAGACTGGCTAGGCCACTCAAGGACCTTGAAATGCTTCTTATGAAGCCACTACTTCATTGCCCGGGCGGTATGTTTGGGATCATTGTCATACTGAAAGACCAAGCCAGGTTTCATCTTCAATGCCCTTGCTGATGGAAGGAGGTTTTCACTCAAAATCTCACGATACATGGCCCCATTCATTCTTTCCTTTACGCGGATCAGTCATCCTGGTCCCTTTGCAGAAAAACAGCCCCAAAGCATGATGTTTCCACCCCCATGCTTCACAGTAGGTATGGTGTTCTTTGGATGCAACTCAGCATTCTTTGTCCTCCAAACACAACGAGTTGAGTTTTTACCAAAATGTTATATTTTGGTTTCATCTGACCATATGACATTCTCCCAATCTTCTTCTGGATCATCCAAATGCTCTCTAGCAAACTTCAGACGGGCCTGGACATGTACTGGCTTAAGCAGTCTGGCACTGCAGGATTTGAGTCCCTGGCGGCGTAGTGTGTTACTGATGGTAGGCTTTGTTACTTTGGTCCCAGCTCTCTGCAGGTCATTCACTAGGTCGCCCCGTGTGGTTCTGGGATTTTTGCTCACCGTTCTTGTGATCATAATGACCCCACGGGGTGAGATCTTGTGTGGAGCCCCAGATCGAGGGAGATTATCAGTGGTCTTGTATGTCTTCCATTTCCTAATAATTGCTCCCACAGTTGATTTCTTCAAACCAAGCTGCTTACCTATTGCAGATTCAGTCTTCCCAGCCTGGTGCAGGTCTACAATTTTGTTTCTGGTGTCCTTTGACAGCTCTTTGGTCTTGGCCATAGTGGAGTTTGGAGTGTGACTGTTTGAGGTTGTGGACAGGTGTCTTTTATACTGATAACAAGTTCAAACAGGTGCCATTAATACAGGTAACGAGTGGAGGACAGAGGAGCCTCTTAAAGAAGTTACAGGTCTGTGAGAGCCAGAAATCTTGCTTGTTTGTAGGTGACCAAATACTTATTTTCCACCATAATTTGCAAATAAATTCATAAAAAATCCTACAATGTGATTTTCTGGATTTTATTTTCTCATTTTGTCTGTCATAGTTGAAGTGTACCTATGATGAAAATTACAGGCCTCTCTCTCTCTCATCTGACTAAATACTTTTTTGCCCCACTCTATATCATATCATAGGAAAATGCACCGCATTCACACAGATTTGCACGAAATGGGCACTTCGGATTTGTCACTTCAAGCCCAAATATATAATTCTTTGACTTATCAACTTAAATCGTTGTGCAACATCATGAGTAAGCTCTGGCTATCGTCTTACAGCTCGAAAAAGTGGATTTCTACTGGTGTGGGTGTTTAAATTCCTATATCAAACAATCATGCTGCCCAAAAACAGGGTTGTCAAACATACATACATATATGCCGAATCTGGCCCACGAGGGGGTCCAAAACGGTTAGAGTACTTTACTTTAAAATGAGTAAAACCAAATGGAAACGGTGTAGAAATGATAATGGACCTACATTCATACAGTTTCTTGACTGTGTCCAGCTCATTACTAATCACCAAAATGGAAGCTAGAGAGTCAGGGAGCATCAAAAAAAAAAGAAAAAAAAAAGAAGGTAAGATAGAGGACTATTTTGTTCAAATTTGAATGTCAAATAAATATTTTTTAAATCACTGCGGCCCTCCGGACCTCGTTTAAGACCGAATGCAACTCCCGGGGAAAAATTTGTTTGACCCCCCTGTCCTAAAACATCAACAATCCCCCCACAACATTCTTCCTCCGCAGTCAGACCCTGTTCCTCATGTCAAGATGAGTAACCAACCACATCTCAACAGTGTGGATGCATTCAATGCTTCACTTCAAACACCTCCCACAGTCCTCCAGCCCTTGGCTGATGTGTTACTAAACACTCTTAAATAAATGGATAAATGGTGTGTAATATTTGCCTTAAATTAGCATTTTGCCTCCACAGCTCACAATGCACTGGAGTACAACCAGCCCAGTGCACACTGACTATACAGGACCAAAGTCACTTAAAAAAAAGGTACAGTAGTCTCTGAACAATGTTTTAATAATTGCTATTTTAAGGACAGATAAGATCATCTGTAGTCGGGGTCCTTTTCAATTCAGGAAGTACATTGACATTACAATATTTTCTTCAATATGAGGAAAAAAATATTGGAATTTGTTTACTTCCTGAATTGAACTGGAATTGACCCCAACCCTGAAATACTGTAACTGAAATAATTTGAATACTAGGTCTGGACCTTCTTCAATTTGGATCTTAGCTTGGCTACAGACGGACCCTTTCTACTGTATCTCCCTTTGCCGCTGAGTTCAGAGCCATTTCATTATTTTGTTCATAATGACTAATGCTCAACATAATTTACCCAAATGTCAACTGCCTCTTTCAAATAAGTGTGTTCTGTGCCCTAGTTAAAAGCCTCAAACCCCCCACAAGAGCATCAGTATGACACATAACGGCACAAAGCACGCTTTAATGTCACTCCTCTAATTTCCATCAGTACCACTAAAGACTCACTTGACTTCAGGCTATAGAAATCCACTGGGGACACAAAAGTGCTTCTCAAACATGCACCCTATTCCCTACATAGTCCACTAAAGGGAATAGGGTGTCATTTGTGATACGGTCAAAATAGTTATGTATTTGGTCATGTTTAAGCCCCCCCTTTGGGGCTGTCAAATCGCTCTCCCTCTCAGAATACGCCTATAGGAGTTTGGACATTCAAAGCCACATGTACACTTTAGTAATACACTGCTCAAAAAAATAAAGGGAACACTAAAATAACACATCCTAGATCTGAATGAATGAAATATTCTTATTAAAACCTTTTGTGACTAGGGGGCAGTATTTTCATTTTTGGAAAAATAACATTCCCGTAGTAAACGGGATATTTTGTCAGGACAAGTTGCTAGAATATGCATATAATTGACAGTTTAGGATAGAAAACACTAAAGTTTCCAAAACTGTAAAAATATTGTCTGTGAGTATAACAGAACTGATATTGCTGGCGAAAGCCTGAGAAAAATCCAATCCGGAAGTGACTCATCTTTTGAAAGCTCTGCGTTCCAATGCGTCCCTATTGAGCAGTGAATGGGCTATCAACCAGATTACTTTTTCTCCGTATTCCCCAAGCTGTCTACAACATTGTGACGTAGTTTTACGCATTTATGTTGAAGAATGCCCGTAAGCGGCTACATTGCGCAACTGGTCACCTGATGGCTCCCAGAGTGATTCTCGCATAAAATACAGAGGTAGCCATTATTCCAATCGGTCCTACTGAAAAACCAATTGTCCCGGTGGATATATTATCAAATAGATATTTGAAAAACACCTTGAGGATTGATTATAAACAACATCTGCCATGTTTCTGTCGATATTATGGAGCTAATTTGGAATATTTTTCTGCGTTTTCGTGACTGCAATTTCCGGGCGATTTCTCAGCCAAACGTGAAAAACAAACGGAGCTATTTCGCCTACAAAAATAATATTTTGGGAAAAAAGGAACATTGGCTATCTAACTGGGAGTCTCGTGAGTGAAAACATCCGAAGCTCAAAGGTAAACGACTTAATTTGATTGCTTTTCTGATTTCCGTGACCAAGTTACATGCTGCTAGCTGGACAAAATGCTATGCTAGGCTATCGATAAACTTACACGAATGCTTGTCTAGCTTTGGCTGTAAAGCATATTTTGAAAATCTGAGATGACAGGGTGATTAACAAAAGGCTAAGCTGTTTCTCAATATATTTCACTTGTGATTTTCATGAATAGGAATATTTTCTAGGAATATTTATGATGTCCGTTGCGTTATATTAATTAGTGTCAGTCGATGATTACGCTCCCACACACGGGATGGGGAGTCACTAGAGGTTAAATACTTTTTTCTTTACATAGTTGAATGTGCTGACAACAAAATCACACAACAATTATCAATGGAAATCAAATTTATCAACCCATGGAGGTCTGGATTTGGAGTCACACTCAAAATTAAAGTGGAAAACAACACTACAGGCTGATCCAACTTTGATGTAATGTCCTTAAAACAAGTCAAAATGAGGCTCAGTAGTGTGTGTGGCCTCCATGTGCCTGTATTATTTCCCTACAATGCCTGGGCATGCTCCTGATGAGGTGGTGGATGGTCTCCTGAGGTATCTCCTCCCAGACCTGGACTAAAGCATCCGCCAACTCCTGGACAGTATGTGGTGCAACGTGACGTTGGTGGATGGAGCGAGACATGATGTCCCAGATGTGCTCAATTGGATTCAGGTCTGGGGAACGAGCGGGCCAGTCCATAGCATCAATGCCTTCCTCTTGCAGGAATTGCTGACACACTCCAGCCACATAAGGTCTAGCATTGTCTTGCATTAGGAGGAACCCAGGGCCAACCGCACCAGCATATGGTCTCACAAGGAGTCTGAGGATCTCATCTCGGTACCTAATGGCAGTCAGGCTACCTCTAGCGAGCACATGGAGGGCTGTGCGGCCCCCACAAAAAATGCCACCCCACACCATGACTGACCCACCGCCAAACCAGTCATGCTGGAGGATGTTGCAGGCAGCAGAACGTTCTCCACGACATCTCCAGACTCTGTCACGTCTGTCACGTGCTCAGTGTGAACCTTCTTTCATCTGTGAAGAGCACAGGGCGCCAGTGGCGAATTTGCCAATCTTGGTGTTCTCTGGCAAATGCCAAACGTCCTGCACGGTGTTGGGCTGTAAGCACAACCCCCACCTGTGGACGTTGGGCCCTCATACCAGCCTCATGGAGTCTGTTTCTGACCGTTTGAGCAGACACATGCACATTTGTGGCCTGCTGGAGGTCATTTTGCAGGGCTCTGGCAGTGCTCCTCCTGCTCCTCCTTGCACAAAGGCGGAGGTAGCAGTCCTGCTGCTGGGTTGTTGCCCTCCTACGGCCTCCTCCATGTCTCCTGATGTACTGGCCTGTCTCCTGATAGCGCCTAAATGCTCTGGACACTACACTGACAGACACAGCAAACCTTCTTGCCACAGCTCGCATTGATGTGCCATCCTGAGCCACTTGTGTGGGTTGTAGACTCCGTCTCATGCTACCACTAGAGTGAAAGCACCGCCAGCATTCAAAAGTGACCAAAACATCAGCCAGGAAGCATAGGAACTGAGAAGTGGTCTCTGGTCACCACCTGCAGAACCACTCCTTTATTGGGGGTTTCTTGCTAAGTGCCTATAATTTCCACCTGTTGTCTATTCCATTTGCCCCAACAGCATGTGGAATTTATTGTCAATCAGTGTTGCTTCCTAAGTGGACAGTTTGATTTCACAGAAGTGTGATTGACTTGGAGTTACATTGTGTGGTTTAAGTGTTCCCTTTATTTTTTTGAGCAGTGTATATTAAACCCACAATGGGTCTGACTGGAACGGAGAGAGAGTCAAAAGAGTGGTGGTGATTTCAAGAACAACCTGTCGGTTACACTGTAATAATCATGACAAGATGGATGTCGTTGACAATCAAGAGTCTATCTACAGTCATGACACAATCCATTTGTTTGTTCGTTTTACACTGAACCAATATCTGACCTAAACACTGAATCATCATAAGAGTGCAAAGTCCATTGTCATTACCGTTTGTTATGTCATGACTATATCAAGTTAAGTGTTACCAAAACTACTTCTACCAGTGTGTAGAGAAAATGTAGTATGAATATCTAATGAATAATTGTAGACCAAAGCCGCTGTTCTTAATTCAAAAGACATATGAAAAGTAGGTCTTGTATTCCCAAATGATATAATGCAGTCCCAAACGATTCGTACTACTAGGCCGGTCTACTGACGTCAGCCGCTATGAATAAATTATTACACTTAATTTAAAAAATGTGCTGCACAGTGCACTTTAATAGGTGCTTTCTGTGCAGTAATCAGTCAGAAAGTAATCCTTATTTAGTTTTTTTGACAATCAAGTACTGTACTCAACACTGAAATTAATGACTGGTGAAGTGATTCAAAGTGATTTTATCCAACAACAAACGAATTCATCAACTCCTTACCATTTAGTGCATAGCTGATCAAAAATCTTCCATGTTACAAAATGAATAAAAAGGTGTTAGGCTATATGAGCTATGAGGAACGGTCAACTACCCGACAACATCGTTACTTTCCAAAAACGTCTGTCTCAATTCCTCAAATAAAGATCACACTTGAGAACAGCAAACAGTGAGTGGACATTCACTTTCTTGGTATGGCTATACTTGCCGCTCGTGACATTTATATTTGCATATTTCCTCTATTTTTTAAATAATTTATTGAGATTAGCTCCACTCCTGTTACATATTCATAACGATCTGCTCCTAACCAATCCCTAGGGACTTAACCTCGGTCAGACCCATGTCATGTGTGTGGGGGGTGAGACCTCTCTAGGCTGCCATGATGACAATTCCCCTTGATGGTGATAAGCCTGTCTGCTATATGGTACCCCAGGGGTGCTGAGATGCCCCTACACACACAAACACATTCACTGAACCTCCCACTGGGAAACCCACTCTGTGTGACACCAACTCAGAACCATGTGGTATACATTGACAATTTGTGTGGAATGCTTTATTTTGTGTGGTGGCACATACCAAAACGATGCACTTTCACTTCTCTAGAGCAGTATTTTTCAGTCCAGTACTATTCTCACAAAACTAATTCCACTAATCAAGGGTTCAGTTATTAGTTAAATAGGTATATCAGGTTCAGTATGTTAATGCTGGCCTAGAACAAAAGCCTGCACACACCCTGTGGGTCCCCAAGACCAGGATTGAGGAGCAGTGCTCTAGACTAGAGATGATCCCCATAGTTTTGGTATGGAACCTGCTCCTGGGTGAATTTTCTCCTACATGTACAGATCTAGGATCAGATTTCCCTTCCCCAATCTTAACCATTAGTGGGGAAATACACATGACCCAATGGCAGGTCTACTGGCAACTTTACCCTACATTATGGAACCTCTGAGATCAGGAAAGGTAATAGAACACTAGCTAGGTGAAATAGAAGCGTCTGATTGGACATTACATAACCAGGGCTGTCACTTCTCATTTCACCAGGCCAGTGAGAGAGGGCGGGCTGAGGAGTCAGACGACGTCCACTGTAAGAGTAATGGGATTTGATTTGATTTTCATCGAGATACAAAGAATTACAATCCCACAAACTAGCAAACGGCAGTGTAGCCTAGTGATTAGAGCATTGGACTAGTAACCGAAATGTTGCAAGTTCAAATCCCTGAGCTGACAAGGTACAAAATCTGTTGTTCTGCCCCTGAACATGCAGTTAACCCACTAGGCCGTCATTGAAAATAAGAATTTGTTCTTAACTGACTTGCCTAGTGAAATAAAGGTAAATAAAGTTTTTTTTTTAAACCATTAGGCGTATTGCGACAACGTAATTTAGGATTAGGCAAAAATGACTTCTCGGCAGAAGGGGTGAATATGGAACAGAACTGTCATACAGAATGTCCAGCCTCAGGACATGAAACAACCCTCACCATTACCAACCAATATTACTACCTCTTCTCAGCTGACATAGATCTTTCATTTTTTAAGGAGAATTCAATTGTAGGTGCAGCATCTCAGAATATTTT
Source organism: Oncorhynchus kisutch (assembly GCF_002021735.2). Taxonomy (NCBI): domain Eukaryota; kingdom Metazoa; phylum Chordata; class Actinopteri; order Salmoniformes; family Salmonidae; genus Oncorhynchus; species Oncorhynchus kisutch. Next base: position 36,534,479 of record NC_034201.2, on the reverse strand, counting down.
GGGGAGTGGTTTGCTCACAGTTATTTTTGTGAAACTGTGAGTGACATTCCTATTTAACTCTGTTGTGTAATGCCATTACATGTTAAATATGACTATGGCCAGTTATGGTGTCTTGGGAAATACTCATGTATGATCTTGTGTCAATTGAGAACGGTTGACTAAATCAGAGGTTCTCAATTCTCTCCTCAGGGACCCACAGCCATTGCAGGGCTAGCAAAATTGATTCAACATAACACAAAAACACCTAAGGAATTTTAACTATATAGTATGGCTAACCAGAATAAAAAAACGCTGTATGGTTATTCAAAAGGATCTACAAAAGAACCTTGGAGATTGAGGAAGGATTTTATAGAACGATTATCCATAAAAGTTCCATAAAGAACCATAAAAATGTGTTCTATATACAGTGCCTTGCGAAAGTATTCGGCCCCCTTGAACTTTGCGACCTTCTGCCACATTTCAGGCTTCAAACATAAAGATATAAAACTGTATTTTTTTTTGAAGAATCAACAACAAGTGGGACACAATCATGAAGTGGAACGACATTTATTGGATATTTCAAACTTTTTTAACAAATCAAAAACTGAAAAATTGGGCGTGCAAAATTATTCAGCCCCTTTACTTTCAGTGCAGCAAACTCTCTCCAGAAGTTCAGTGAGGATCTCTGAATGATCCAATGTTGACCTAAATGACTAATGATGATAAATACAATCCACCTGTGTGTAATCAAGTCTCCGTATAAATGCACCTGCACTGTGATAGTCTCAGAGGTCCGTTAAAAGCGCAGAGAGCATCATGAAGAACAAGGAACACACCAGGCAGGTCCGAGATACTGTTGTGAAGAAGTTTAAAGCCGGATTTGGATACAAAAAGATTTCCCAAGTTTTAAACATCCCAAGGAGCACTGTGCAAGCGATAATATTGAAATGGAAGGAGTATCAGACCACTGCAAATCTACCAAGACCTGGCCGTCCCTCTAAACTTTCAGCTCATACAAGGAGAAGACTGATCAGAGATGCAGCCAAGAGGCCCATGATCACTCTGGATGAACTGCAGAGATCTACAGCTGAGGTGGGAGACTCTGTCCATAGGACAACAATCAGTCGTATATTGCACAAATCTGGCCTTTATGGAAGAGTGGCAAGAAGAAAGCCATTTCTTAAAGATATCCATAAAAAGTGTTGTTTAAAGTTTGCCACAAGCCACCTGGGAGACACACCAAACATGTGGAAGAAGGTGCTCTGGTCAGATGAAACCAAAATTGAACTTTTTGGCAACAATGCAAAACATTATGTTTGGCATAAAAGCAACACAGCTCATCACCCTGAACACACCATCCCCACTGTCAAACATGGTGGTTTGGGCCTGCTTTTCTTCAGCAGGGACAGGGAAGATGGTTAAAATTGATGGGAAGATGGATGGAGCCAAATACAGGACCATTCTGGAAGAAATCCTGATGGAGTCTGCAAAAGACCCGAGACTGGGACGGAGATTTGTCTTCCAACAAGACAATGATCCAAAACATAAAGCAAAATCTACAATGTAATGGTTCAAAAATAAACATATCCAGGTGTTAGAATGGCCAAGTCAAAGTCCAGACCTGAATCCAATCGAGAATCTTTGGAAAGAACTGAAAACTGCTGTTCACAAATGCTCTCCATCCAACCTCACTGAGCTCGAGCTCGAGCTGTTTTGCAAGGAGGAATGGGAAAAAATGTCAGTCTCTCGATGTGCAAAACTGATAGAGACATACCCCAAGCGACTTACAGCTGTAATCGCAGCAAAAAGGTGGTGCTACAAAGTATTAACTTAAGGGGGCTGAATAATTTTGCACGCCCAATTTTTCAGTTTTTGCTTTGTTAAAAAAGTTTGAAATATCCAATAAATGTCGTACCACTTCATGATTGTGTCCAACTTGTTGTTGATTCTTCACAAAAAAATACAGTTTTATATCTTTATGTTTGAAGCCTGAAATGTGGCAAAAGGTCGCAAAGTTCAAGGGGGCCGAATACTTTCGCAAGGCACTGTATCCCCAAAAAGGGTTGTAACTAGAGCCGAACCAATTCTTGGTGATATATAGAACACATTTTTATGGTTCTTTATGGAACTTTTATGGAAAGGGTTCTTTATAGCACCATACGCTGCCTGCACCTGCCCGCCCGTCCATCATCACTACTCTGGAAGGTTCTGACTTAGAATATGTGGACAACTACAAATACCTAGGTGTCTGGTTAGACTGTAAACTCTCCTTCCAGACTCACATCAAACATCTCCAATCCAAAGTTAAATCTAGAATTGGCTTCCTATTTCGCAAACAAAGCATCCTTCACTCATGTGGCCAAACATACCCTCATAAAACTGACCATCCTACATCCTCGACTTCGGCGATGTCATTTACAAAATAGCCTCCAACACCCTACTCAATAAATTGGATGCAGTCTATCACAGTGCCATCCAAATCCCCATATACTATCCACCACTGCGACCTGTACGCTCTCGTTGGCTGGCCCTCGCTTCATACTCGTCGCCAAACCCACCGGATCCAGGTCATCTACAAGACCCTGCTAGGTAAAGTCCCCCCTTATCTCAGCTCGCTGGTCACCATAGCAGCACCCACCTGTAGCACGCGCTCCAGCAGGTATATTTCACTGGTCACCTCCAAAACCAGTTACTCCTTTAGCCGCTCCTTCCAGTTCTTTGCTGCCAATGACTGGAACGAACTACAACAATCTCTGAAACTGGGAACACTTATCTCCCTCACTAGCTTTAAGCACCAGCTGTCAGAGCAGCTCACAGATTACTGCACCTGTACATAGCCCATCTATAAATTTAGCCCAAACAACTACCTCTTCCCCTACTGTATTTATCTATTTAGCTCTTTTGCACCCCATTATTTCTCTCTACTTTGCACATTCTTCCACTGCAAATCTACCATTCCAGTGTTGTACTTGCTATATTGTATTTACTTTGCCACCATGGCCTTTTTTGCCTTTACCTGCCTTATCTCACCTCATTTGCTCACATCGTATATAGACCTATTTTTCTACTGTATTATTGACTGTTTGTTTGTTTTACTCCATGTGTTACTCTGTGTTGTGTGTCGAACTGCTTTGCTTTATCTTGGCCAGGTCGCAATTGTAATTACCTGGTTAAATAAAGGTGAAATAAATAAATAAAATACAGGTTCCATTTGGAAATGTTATGAGGATGTGTCTTTATAGAACCTCCAAAAAGAGGTTCTATATAGCACTATATCCCCCCCCCCCCAAAAAAAGTGTGTGTGTACTCCCTTTTAACAGTGAGTGTAAGGTAACAATATTGTGGAGGATGGATGAGCTTGTAAGAGTTGTGCCTGCAGCAAATGGGTACAAAAATAGGCTCATGCCCAGCTGTACCTTCGCCTGATATAATGTAACATGACATTATAGCACACTACAATTACATCTGTTAGCAACACATGTTGAAGGGGTTAACAGTTGCATTACTTTATTTCACGTTCCTGAAATATTCCAGAATATCACTTAAAAATATTTGATATTTTATAATTTAATGATGAATGACAAAGATAAATGAATTTGTTCTGGTCATGCAAAATGCCATACTCATCATAGCTGCATATTATACAGTATATCTTATTACAATTTCTGGGAAGTCGATGAAAATGCTCTTCATTCACACTTTTTGGGGTAGAGTAGAAAAACAACAGCAAGTGTAAACATTTGACACTTCCACACCTATCAAGTGTCTAACACTGAACGTTATGGTTTTCAGGTAATTTCCTTACACTTGATGTATGACTGCATGACCACCTTTAACCTAGTCATTCTCAATCCTTGTCATCAGACTTTCCTTTAACCTAGTCATTCTCAATCCTTGTCATCAGACTTTCCTTTAACCTAGTCATTCTCAATCCTTGTCATCAGACTTTCCTTTAACCTAGTCATTCTCAACCCTTATCCCTCTAGTTCAGGTTATGCAAAAATAAATAAACCGCACCATATTCCTACCAAGTTAGACAGCGGGCTGCCAAATAGACCACACACACTTCACGTGAGACTTCCTACCACGAAATCTACCACCGTTTACACAGCAGGAATATGATGCGGTTTAGAAAAAAGCTGGTTTCTAAAGTTTATTTGATAGCAAGGGACACATTTCATTATGTCTGGTAAGTAGAGTTCCTAGAGATTCTACAGATGCTTTTATTGACAGGAAGAAGAAGAAGAAGAAGAAAAAAAATGTGAAGCCGGCTATATTGTGGTATGGTTATTTTCCATCGCCAACCACCAGAACCATACACAGACTCCTGATGTTGTGTCCCAAAGCTAGGCCACAAATATGCCCAAGGTGAATGGTTGAGCTGTGCGTTTCAGTGCAGCCAGCCTGCAGTAGATACAGTGTATATCCGCCAGTCTAGCCTGGACTGACCCCATATTTAGGGAACACATGTTAGCAACTTCATCATTCCTTCTCCTGAAACATCACACCTCCTCAAGTCAATGTTTCAACCCAGCATTAGTCAAGTCTGGGTGACTAGTGCAGGGTTGAGACATGACTAGGGGAGGGGTGAGGTCTGAAGAAGAGGAATGTGGAAATTTCTAATATGTTTTGGTTGAAGTTGGCTCAAAAGTGGCGCAGCGGTCTAAGGTACTGCATCTCGGTGCTAGAGGCGTTACTACAGACCCTGGTTCGATCACGTCATTGTAAATGTGTAGAATTTGTTCTTAATTGACTTGCCTAATTAAATAAAGGTTCAATAAAATAAAATTTTAAAACGTTTCTGAAGTTGAAGTTTTGAACAGTTTTCTCCAGTGGTTAGCTTCAAGGCAGACTATTCTGGACTGATGTGCAGTGTGCTTTTCTGCCTCCTTCACAGCTGCAGTGGCATTCATTCAGGTGGATGCTGCACATCAGTAGTGAGAGAGTTCTAGCCATGGCATCTGACTTCAGATACTAATACTGAGAAGCGCTGCTTCAGAAACCAGGGACCAGGGAGCCCTTATGAATGACTACAGACCAGTCAAACACCCTGGATGTGACCCCCCTCTATTTCATCTCTGAATGCCTCCTCTCTAGCCTTCCCCTTGGGGCTGACTGCTCAAGCCATGAAGGAACTACCCTGCCTGCCATAATCTATTGAACTATTTGTTTTGTTTTTCAAAATTGCATGAATTTGTTTTCTCTTAAAGTGCTTTGAGAGTTTAATGAAAAGAGCTATATAAGTTTAATAAATCTATTATTATTATTATTATTATTATTATGTATTCCGTACATGCTCACCTACTTTCTCCAGACTGCACGCTCAGCTGCACCGTTACGGACCTGCTGTTAAGACAACCTTCCTTGGGTGGAAAGAGCAGAACACTCCACAAAACAGCCTAAGTTGCATTGCAAAAGCAATGCTCTCAGAGCACGTAGCGTATACTAGCTAGCTAGAGTACTGTATGCATGATTTGCTACAATGCAAAAACAATGCCTCCAGAGCACAAAACGCATGCTAGTGTAAGGGTGATTTAATCTGTTCAGACACGGTTTGTATCTGGGGAATATTTTATATGTAGCCTATGTGCCCCCTTGGACTTCATTAAAGAAACATATCAATATCCTTCAGCTCAAAATAACATATTAAGATCTATAAATCAGGAGGATTAGCTTGGTGCTTTTTAAAATAATAGGATTACTATTAACAATGGGTAGGTTTCCAGCTACTATTGTGGGTTTACACTAGGAGTATGTTGTTGTTTTCCACACAAGCCAATGATAAGAGCCTAAGTGTCCCAATGAGAGCAGTGGGATGTGGGAGTGAAATTATATTGTTACTTATTATTATTCATTGGCTCAGCATCCACTCTTAACAAGGAGGATTTCAGCTATAATTCTCTCACAAATGCCACAATTCTTTTTTATAGCTGGTATTTATTGTCTGTTATTTTCATTTTTTTAAAGCCGTGTGGCATAATCTAGGAAGGGAAAGCGGTAACTGTCTTTCAAGGGTTGGATATAATATGCAACTGTGCATCTTACTGTACAAGCTGAAGAATGGTGTTTTCAAAATGAGGTTCTCAAACCCACAGACCCCACTGATGCTACTCAAACTATTTTGGGAGAAAGAATAGTCTGTGATTAATTGTGTTTAGCAAAAGGATGAAGGCTGACGATGCTAATTATTTTTATCAGGTAAGTTGACTGAGAACACATTCTGATTTACAGCAACGACCTGGGGAATAGTTATAGGGGAGTTACAGGGGAACCAATTGTAAGCTGGGGATGATTAGGTGGCCATGATGGTACAGTATGAAGACCAGATTGGGAATTTAGCCAGGACACCGGGGTTAACACCCCTACTCTTACGATAACTGCCATGGGATCTTTTAGTGACCACCGAGAGTTAGGACACCCGTTTAACCTCCCATCCGAAAGACGGAACCCTACACAGGGCAATGTCCTCAATCACTGCCCTGGGGCATTGGGCTATGTTTTTTAGACCAGAGGAAAGGGTGCCTCCTACTGGCCCTCCAACATCAATTCCAGCAGCATATGGTCTCCCATCTAGGAACTGACCAGGACCCTATGTTATGAATGCACGGCAAATGCAAATTAGTTGTGCCTTACGTGATAAACGATCGTTAATTACTAAACATAAACATCGTCTAAGTGTGGAGATTAAATTATGAGAAAAAGAGTACATATTTCAAGGAACAATTGGGTTCACTCGTCATAGCTGGCTGTATGGAGACCTGAAGCATGCTGAACACACATTACCTATCAGCAATAGAACACTTTCCTTATTAATCCTCACAGAATGAGGTCATTATTTTGTCAAGGGTTGACAAAAGCCCTATGTCCAATATGAATATGAGGGCCTACTTATTTTAATGGCAGATAATTCTTCAGAGCAAGGCCATAGAATTGTTCAGGGTCCCCATGGAGCGAATGTTAGAAAGATAAGAAAGCGCACCGTCAGATGTTGGTAGTGGGATAGTCACAAGGTGGCCATTCCAAAATGGACAACTGAATGCCGAGTAAGTTAATATATTTTAAGGATATAATTTAGGATTAGAGGCTTATGGTTAGTACCATATATATGGTTAAAAAGTGTCATTCCAGTACTTTCATCCTTCCCAGCATGGCTAGTGCTAATGCTGATCATGTATTTCCTTGATTCCTTACGTCCTCTCTCCATACGTCCTCTCTCCATACGTCTTCACAATACATTGAAGGTGAAGGTCTGAGGGGAGGAACTTAAATCTTCTCCTCCAATGCATTTTGAGAAGGAGGCGAGAAGAGAACACACGATGAATCAAGGAAACACCATCAACATTCACCCGGTGAGTGAAGGGAAATGAAAATGATGGAGGGGAGGAGACATCTCTACTCTCTCAATCACTATACAGTCTGCATGGTAGGTCCCCAAATCCATCCTCTCAGACAAGCCACTCGCTTTACCCCCATGGGTAATTTGAAGAGGGCTTAGAGAAATCCCCCTATCTTAGCTCTCTGCAGAGGGGAGCCCGTACTGTATGGCGATCACAGACATCCACTGAGAAGCAGGGAAATAAGCAGAGCTGGAGGGAAGAAAAGTGGGGCACAGTACATTCTACTCCAACAGTTGAATAAACTATAACGGATCATTGAGTGGCATTTATGAACTACAACAGTGATTACCTAAATGAGCATTAACCATACTCACCTTTCAGAGAGTCACAGGTTTTGAGGCTAAACAATTGAATGCACTGCAAATTCAGCAATGTGATACTTTAAAGTAACTGTCCAGTGTTTCCAGATTTCTATGAAATATTACCTATAATTAACTACAATATCGCGACACTTGCATTAACACCTGCTAACCATGTGTATGTGACAAATAAATTTGATTTAATATGAGTTTGTTTTTCTTGGAATGGTGTGGGCGTACCTCAAGAGAATGGTGTGGGCATATACCCGTCATGGAAAATATTCATGTGAGTAGACCGCTGATTGGCCAGCTCATCCTCTAGGAGGATGACATCGTCCTCTTTGAGGAAATAGCAAACATTTTTTAAACGTTCTGTTTGAGATACAAGTTTGTGGTAGGGTTTATGGAAGTTTCTTTCTCCAATTTAAGCTTTGGCCAAAAATATGAGTATTTGGATTCAACAACATTATTTGAGTTAATAACATAATATTAACTTTTATAAGTTAGATTTTCACTGGACAGTTACTTTAATTAGATATCAAGCTGGGTCCCTTGTATTCGGCTGCTTCAGGTCAATGTCATGGCTCATGGCTTCATGAGTAGGAGACATGATATGGGTAATGATGGTAACATCTTTGGAGGAGGCAGACCTTAATACAGGTTATAAGCTGCATTTTTAAATCAGGGACAGTAGGAGACAGTACCAGTAGCGATCTAATGATGTGATGGCATTCACATTACACCACCTCCTCCATTGCCTCTCTATAACAAGGTGTGCCTCATTTCAAAATACTGAAACACGATCAGACTAAAGGACATGACGCAAGTCATTGCAATAATACATTTTGGTGAAATTCTGAAAGCTGGTTCTCTTGAAAAAGGAGACCATGCCCTGGAATGACTAATATCAATCCAGTCCAGATTGTTGCACAAACTGATCACTCCCTGTTCCACTCATCACACTTGTGACTTCACAAGCTATTCATCACTGGACATCTCCATTGACTCAAGACCAGTGACTAAAGCACTGGTTGGACTCTGTTACTCTTCATCATTTATGGAGTCTAGTGGTTAGAGCGTTGGACTAGTAACCGGAAGGTTGCAAGTTCAAACCCCCGAGCTGACAAGGTACAAATCTGTCGTTCTGCCCCTGAACAGGCAGTTAACCCACTGTTCCTAGGCCGTCATTGAAAATAAGAATTTGTTCTTAACTGACTTGCCTAGTTAAATAAAGGTAAAATTAAAAAATTAAAATTAAATTTCATCAATGTTAGAAGTTGATTGGCAATATTAAAAGTCTACATTGTGCTCTGTCCCCTCACATTAATCATATACAATAAAAAAAATGCAAGACTTTACAATTAGTTACTATCAAATCTATCCTTCAACATACAACTTTGAAGCAAAAAAATGGTTGGATTTACCTCTTTCTTGCGCACCATAGCGCTTTCTCCAAATTCCTTGGCTTGTTGTAAAACGCTGTTTAAATGAACAGCCTAATAATCCATTTCCTTGGAGTAAAACTAGAAAAGGAGTATCATGTGTATCCTCTCCTGTATTCCCTCTACCGTCCAGTCTCTCTGAATGCAACTCAGAGAAGCACTGTTTTACATAAAGAAAAAAGGCAGGGGAGTACTCTCATTCTTAAGATGCGTGTCATCCTCCCCAGGTCTCATTCACACACATTTCCATTTATTTTTCTTCTTTTGCATGCCGTCTCGCTCTCTATCGGCCTCGCTTTCGCTCTCGTCTCTTCACCGACTCACAGTTTCATCCCTGTTATTTTGCTCTCTCTCTCGTCTCTTGCAGCTCACTCCACTTGCTCTTGTCCATCTCCCTCTTGCGCTCTCTCTTCTCTATTTGCCTCTCTCTTCACTCACTCCTTGCATGTTCTTGCACTCATATATGTATATATTTTTCTCTCTCTCCCTCTCGCTCTAACCAGTGAATCTTGCTGTTATCCTATTTTCCAGTGTGCCTTGATTCCCAAGCCAGAGAGCACCACCACCAAAATAACACACGCACCACTTAGACCAGGCCCTTTTACAATTGTTTTTGGTCGGGTGGACAAGGTGACATGGTGTTCTAGGGGGTAAATATATCCCAGCGGAGCATGGGGTGCATCTCAAATGGCACCATAATCCCTAAATAGTGCACTACTTTGTGCTCTGGTCAAAAGTAGTGCACTATATAGGGAACAGTGTGCCATTTGGTACACAACCATGCTGTCTCAATCCTGATAATTCACCACTCCATATCCTCCAAAAACACCCATGCAGCATGTGCAGCTTTGTAGAAATTCAGCCTCGGAGCATTCACAGCAACAACAATCAAGATGTTTTACAGTGCTATGTCAACATAACCCATAGGCACTTCCTCTTCTGCAAATCCTAATTATTTGGCGTCTCGACAGTCTGGTTTTGTGCATGCATTACAAAAGAGAGTTATCAGTCTTTGTAAAGCATTGTGGCATCATAAAACATTCAAACACAAGGATAATCTTCCACAAGAGGGAAGGACAAATCGGGTGACAGAGAAAAAGAAAACAATCCGTTATCCACCATATATTGCAACATTAGTTTAGTCGTGCTCTTAATAAAAGCAACTAACCGAAACGTTACGCACAAGTGTTTGTTTCTCTTTACCATGACAAAATGTTTACCAATATTATTTATTAGACACGGTAATAAAAAAAAGTTAAGTGCATCCAATCCTTTACAATATTTTCAAATTGACAACACTCATGAGAACATTCTTTATGCTAATATGTTCATACAGCTCATGACAACAAATGTCTGAAGTCTCAAATATATTTTTTTACATCAAGTCAGTAGCTTCTTCTGACCTACTTTCAATGGAAGTGCCTCTGAATCTCATCTAGAACAGTGCAAAAATATTTCTGCAGCCCCAAATATTAGCCTAATTTGACACTTCGCTATTCACAGGTATTGCAGGCTGCAGTTGCACCCTTCACAGTGTATGAGGTAATTAAGGTAGATACAGTATGTACATATAACTAGGAATAAAGTGACATAATAAACAGTAGCAGCAGCGTATGTGATGAGACAAAAAAGTTACAGGTATTTCATCACAATATTCTCAATGCAAACCTGTTTACAGTGACATATAGCCTACATATAATGAAAACAGAAGACTAACAAAAAACTGCATACACAAATGCTAATGGTATTCATATGCTATTTGTATACATTCACATTTATTTGATATCAAAACATAGTAAGTTGGATAAAGAGGAACCCATATTTCCTCTTGTAAGGACTGGGAGTCTAGTATTGTTAGGGCCATCGAGACCAAAATGATTGAGTGTGCTATAAATAGCATTTCCCCCTCAACAGATGCAGTGTTTGTGTGCTGTTGTTCTGCAGATAGTGTGTACAGTATGCTACTCTGATGCTGCGGTTAGAAAGATTAACTGAACTGTTGCAGTTAACTTAGAACAAGGCCTTAGGTCCAATCTGGTAGCTGGCTCTCAAGCCAGGAATGAAGGTATGTAGCAGTCTAATCTACACGTACACAGATCCCATTTGTCATATGGCATGAAACGCTCTCTGGGAAAACTACATATGGAAGGGAGGAAGTCCCCAGAAGAGAGTTGGTTGACTTTGCGTCCCAAAAGGCATCCTATTCCCTATATAGTGCACTGCCTTTGACCAGAGCACTATGGGCCCTGGTCAAAAGTAGTGCACTATAAAGGGAATAGGATGCCATTTGGGATGTACCATTTAATTACAGAATTAGTGATTCAGTCAGGATTGTTATCCTTGATGATTAGCATCTTGTTTGTGGTTAACTAGATCCGAGGATGTGTCCCAAACAGCATAGGGTTCAACTATATAGGGAAGAAGGTGCCATTTGGGACGACCACAGAATGGTGAATAGGGAGACCAGAGACCACCCTGTCTGCTTCTTAACAAGGTGGCCACATTAAAATTGATACATTTCATGTATGTAGAGTTTTACAGTACTCTACTCAAAAAAGGCAAAGCTAAAAGACAATGATTTTTAACACCTTGTGGAAAACCTTGAACAACACATATAATTTCAGACAGTGTTTCCTGACCTGAATCATATAAAACCATCTTCCCAGAAACAGGAGACCACACACCTATTTTCTTTACCTCCAGTCACGAGAAGCCATACACCTCAAAATGACACATTTCTGTTCAACCACTTTGCCTATTTTTTGTCGCAGCACTTTCACTCACACCATTTAGCTATAAAAAATATCCAGCAGTGCTGTCTGACTCAAATCATATTACCATCTTCCCACAGTGCAGGAGACCATGTAAACTCACCCTGCTCACCACCCCCAGTCTATGACCAAGTAGCCATCCCAGTCACGCTCCCATAACCAGCCTGAGGATGTGGCCGGCCGGGATGTCCTTGTCCCATCGCGCTCTAGAGACTCCTGACAAGGTCGCCAGGTGTACAAGTGCTTCCTCCAACACATTGGTGCGGCTGGCTTCCGGGTTAAGCGTGAATTGTGTCAAGAAGCAGTGCGGCTTGAAGGGGTTGTGTTTCGGGGGACGCACGGCTCTCGACCTTCGCCTCTCACGAGTCCGTATGGGAGTTGCAGGGATGGGACAAGACTAACTACCAATTAGATATGAAAAAAGAATAACATCAACATTTTGAGACAACATGACAGATGACAACTACCACATGAAAACAGATAGAGCTATTTACACACCACATGAGGTCGCTAAGCGGAGGACGGCTCATAATAATGGAACGGCGCGAATGTAATGACATCAAATACAGTACCAGTCAAAAGTTTGGACAAACCTAATCATTCAAGGGTTTTTCTTTATTTTTACTATTTTCTACATTGTTGAATAATAGTGAAGACATCAAAACTATGAAATAATGCATATGGAATGATGACAGCTTGGCACACTCTTGGCATTTGGCATTCTCTCAACCAGCTTCACTTTGAATGGTCTTGGACGAGTTCCCACATATGCTGAGCACATGTTGGCTGCTTTTCCTTCACTCTGTAGTCCAATTCATCCGAAACCATCTCAATTGGGTTGAAGTCGGGTGATTGTGGAGGCCAGGTCATCTGATCCAGCACTCCATCACTCTCCTTCTTGGTCAAATAGCCCTTACACAGCCTGGAGGTGTGTTGGGTCATTGTCCAGTTGAAAAACAAATCATAGTCCCACTAAGCGCAAACCAGATGGGATGGCGTATTGCTGCAGAATGCTATGGTAGCCATGCTGGTTAGGTTTGCCTTGAATTCTAAATAAATCACAGGACAGTGTCACCAGCAAAGCACCCCAACACCTCCTCTATGTTTCATGGTGGGAACCACACATGCAGAGATCATCCGCTCACCTACTCTGCGCCTCACAAAGACACGGCAGTTGGAACCAAAAATATCAAATTTGGACTCATCAGACCAACGAACAGATTTATACCGGTCTTATGTCCATTGCTCGTGTTTCTTGGCCCAAGCAAGTCTCTTCTTATTATTGGTGTCCTTTAGTAGTGGTTTCTTTGCAGCAATTCGACCATGAAGACCTGATTCACACAGTCTCCTCGGAACAGTTGATGTTGAGATGCGTCTGTTACTTGAGATCTGTGAAGCATTTATTTGGCCATTCTTGCCATTTGTCTTAGTCAAGGTTAGGGGAAAATAATCTGTACGTGGATCTGTGCCTATAGGAGCATTTACAGTGCATTTTGAAAGTATTCATACCATTTGACATTTCACACTTTGTTACGTAATTTTTATTCTAAAATGTCCTCAGCAATCTACACACAATACCCCACAACAACAAAGCGAAAACAGGTTCAGACATAGTTTGTAAATGAAATACCTTATTTACGTAAGTATTCAGACCCTTTGCTATGAGACTCGAAATTGAGCCCAAGTGCTTCCTGTTTCCATTGATCATCCTTGAGATGTTTCTACAAATTGATTGGAGTCCATCTGTTGTAAATTCAATTGATTTGACATGATTTGGAAGGGCACACACCTGTCTATATAAGGTCCCACAGTTGACTGTGCATGTCAGAGGAAAACCCAAGCCGAAGGAATTGTCCATAGAGCCCCGAGACAGGATCATGTCTTAGCACAGATCTGGGGAAGGGTACCAAAACATATCTGCAGCATTTTCAGATCCCCAAGAACACAATGGCCTCCATTCTTAATCGGAAGAAGTTTGGAACCACCAAGACTCTTCCTAGAGCAGGCTGCCTGGCCAAACTGAGCAATCGGGGGAGAAGGGCATTGGTCAGGGAGGTGACCAATAACCTGATGGTCACTCTGACAGACCTTTGTGGAGAAGGGAGAACCTTCCAGAAGGATAACCATCTCTGCAGCACTCCACCAATTAGGCCTTTATGGTAAAGTGGCCAGACAGAAGCTACTCCTCAGTAAAAGGCACATGACAGCCCGCTTGCAGTTTCCCAAAAGGTACCTAGACTCTCAGACCGCAAGATATAAGATTCAATGTTTTTCAGCGGCATTTAGTAAATCATTGGGTAAATCCGACCACAACTCTATCCTCCTGATTCCTGCTTACAAGCAAAAATCTTTAAAACGGGTCAACATACACAAGGCTGCGGTCAACACCATTATCCCAGAAACCCTAGACCCACTCTAATTTGCATATCACCTAAACAGATCCACAGATGTGCAATAGAGATCGCATCTCCACACTACCCTTTCCCACTTGGACAAAAGGAACACTTATGTGAGAATGCTGTTCATTGACTACAGCTCAGCGTTCAACACCATAGTACCATCAAAGCTCATCACCAAGCTAAGGATCCTGGGACTAAACACCTCCCTCTGCAACTGGATCCTGGACTTCCTGACAGGCCACCTTCAGGTGGTGAGGGTAGGTAGCAACACATCTGCCACGCTGATCCTCAACACTGGAGCTCCCCAGGGGTGTGTGCTCAGTCCCCTCCTGTACTACCTGTTCACCCACGACTGCATGACCAGGCACGACTCTGACACCATCATTAAGTTTGCTGACGACACAACAGTGGTAGGCCTGATCACCGACAATGACGAGACAGCCTATAGGGAGGTCAGAGACCTGGCCGGGTGGTGCCAGAATAACAACCTATCCCTCATCAGTAAACTAAAAAGATTTGGCATGGGTCCTGAGATCCTCAAAAGGTTCTACAGCTGCAGCATCGAGAGCATTCTGACCGGTTGCATCACTGCCTGGCACGGCAATTGCTCAGCCTCCGACCGCGCGGCACTTCAGAGGGTAGTGCGTACGGCCCAGTACATCACTGGGGCAAAGCTGCATGCCATCCAGGACCTCTAAAAATTGTCAAAGACCCCAGCCACAGACTGTTCTCTCTACTACCGCATGGCAAGAGGTACCGGAGTGCCAAGTCTAGGACAAAAAGGCTTCTCAACAGTTTTTACCCCCAAGCCATAAGACTCCTGAACAGGTAACCAATGGTTACCCTGACTATTTGCATTGTGTGCCCCCCCAACCCCTCTTTTAAGCTGCTGCTACTTTCTGTTTATCTTATATGCTTAGTCACTTTAACTATACATTCATGTACATACTACCTAAATTGGCTCGACCAACCAGTGCTCCCACACATTGGCTAACTGGGCTATCTGCATTGTGTCCCACCACCCGCCAACCCCTCTTTTTACACTTCTGCTATTCTCTGTTCATCATATATGCACAGTCACTTTAATGATACCTACATGTACTACTACCTCAATAAGCCTGACTAACAGGCTACACTTTTTTCAAATGTCTTTCTACTGTTGTTTTATTTATTTATTTACTTACCTACACACACATACCTTTTTTGGGCTTACACCCTTTTTTGGGTTTACACCTGTTGTATTCAGCGCACGTGACAAATAAACTTTTATTTGATTTGAAGCCTTGTGTCCATAACCAGAGGTAATTCAACTGTTCTGGCTTATTTTTCTCTCTTCCTCTCTGCCGGTCTTGTTGTACATGGAACCTGTCTCAAATGCATTCATAATTTTTTTCTTCTTCAGATTTACACCACATAAACACAGCCATTTTCACTGGACTATCAAGCCCCTGTTGCTGCCAAGTCATGATTTCCCTGGGGGTTAGCCTTGCAATAACCAAGTGGTGAGACACATAGCTCTCTATATTTAAATGTTTCAGGTACACTCAGTGTCCGCGTCACATACAGTCAGTAACCACTCACAGAGGCACAAACAACTTACATTTCTATAACCTCAGACCCACCTCAGTGTTCACTATTCATGGAGGAAGACCACAGAGATTAGGTCCACCCCAACAAAACCTTTTCTTTCTCTCTGTTAGAGTGGAACGCTTATGGAGAGATGTTTGGAGTGCTGTGACATGTCAGTACTACAACTTGCTGCACAGTTTGGAGGAAGAAGGCTACTTTCACCTGTCAAATTCTACCCACATCTTCTGTGTGGTATACGTGTTCCTACCTCGTCTGCGGGCAGATCTGCAGCATTTCACAGATTTGGAATAATCACCCTTTAACTTGTTTGGGATAGGGGGCAGCATTTTCATTTTTGGATGAATAGCGCCCAGAGTGAACTGCCTCCTACTCAGTCCCAGATGCTAATATATGCATATTATTATTGGATTGAAAACACTCTGAAGTTTCTAAAACTGTTTGAATGATGTCTGTGAGTATAACATAACTCCGCCTTATCTCAGTTCACTGGTCATGATGGCAACACCCACCCGTAGCACGCTCTCCAGCAGGTGTATCTCACTGACCATCCCTAAAGCAAACACCTCATTTGGCCGCCTTTCCTTCCAGTTCTCTGCTGCCTGTGACTGGAATGAATTGCAAAAATCGCTGAAGTTGGAGACTTATCTCCCTCACCAACTTTAAACATCTGCTATCTGAGCAGCTAACCGATCGCTGCAGCTGTACAGAGTCCATCGGTAAATAGCCCACCCAATTTACCTACCTCATCCCCATACCTTTTTTATTTATTTACTTTGTCTCTTTTGCACACCAATATCTCTACCTGCACATGACCATTTATCACTCGTGTTAATCTGCTAAAGTGTAATTATTCGCCTACCTCCTCATGCCTTTTGAAAACAATGTATATATTATTTTTTTCTTTCTACTGTGTTATTGACTTGTTTATTGTTTACTCCATGTGTAACTTTGTGTTGTTGTCTGTTCACACTGCTATGCTTTATCTTGGCCAGGTCGCAGTTGTAAATGAGAACTTGTTCTTAACTAGCCTACCTGGTTAAATAAAGGTGAAATGAAATGGCAAAAACCTGAGAAAAAATCCAAACAGGAAGTGGGAAATCTGAGGTTTGTAGATTTTCAACTCACCCCTATTGAATACACAGTGGGATATGGGTTATTTTTCACTTCCTAAGGCTTCCACTAGATGTCAACCGTCTTTAGAACGTGGTTTCAGGCTGCTCATGTGAAGGGGGGCCGGATGGGAGCTGTTTGACTAAGGGGTCTGCCTACAGGCTCGTTCTCAGTCACGCGCTTTCACTTGAGAGGTTGCTCTCGATCCAGTGCAATTCTACAGACAATGGAATTCTCTGGTTGGAACATTATTGAACTTTTATGATAAAAACATCCTAAAGATTGATTCTATACTTAGTTTGAAAAGTTTCTTCGACCTGTAATATAACTTTTTGAACGTTTCGTCCGAATGGACCAGATCACGCTTTTGAATTGTCAACCAAACGCCCTAACAAAAGAAGCTATTGGACATAAATGGACATAATCAAACAAAACAAGCGTTTATTGTGGAACTGCGATTCCTGGGAGTGCATTCTGATGAAGATCAAAGGTAGGTGAATATTTATCATGTTTTAAAAAAAATTATGTTAATCTACCCAACATCGCGGATATTTCTCTGGCTGGTTTGGGCTCTGAGCGCCGTTCTCAGATTATGCTTTTTCCGTAAAAATACTTCTCCTTAATGCAACCACTGTATCTAAAATGTCATGTATAATAGCTGTACTTTCATCAACATGTATTATGAGTATTTCTGTGAATTCATGTGGCTCTCTGCAATATCCCTGCATGTTTTGGAACTACTAAATCTAAAACGCCAATGTAAAATAAGATTTTTGGATATAAATATGAACTTTACCGAACAAAACATACATGTATTGTATAACAAGTCCTATGAGTGTCATCTGATGAAGATCAAAGGTTAGTGATTCATTTTCTCTCTATTTGTGCTTTTTGTGATTCCTCTCTGGCTGGAAAAATGGCTGGGTTTTTCTGTGAGTTGGTGGTGACCTAACAATTGTTTGTGGAGCTTTCGCTGTAAAGCAATTTTGAAATCAGACACTGTGGCTGGATTAACGAGAATTTTATCTTTAAAATTGTGCCTAATACTTGTATGTTTGAGAAATTTGATTTACGAGATTTCTGTCGATTTGTATTTGTCGCCCTGCAATTTTATTGGCTGTTGGCGAGGGGTTCTGCTAGCGGAACGGGGTTCCTAGACAGGTTAAGTACAGAGGCAAACCTGACACCTCGCCAGCTGTGGCATATCGGAATGCCCCAAACACCTGTGTCTGAGGCAGACTATGCAGAGGTATGCGATATGTGAATGGCACACTGTGCACACAGTGTGACTATGCACACTGTGCGATATGTGAATGGCACACTGTGCGATATGTGAATGGCTTGACAGATCTTCCTTTAAATGTATCATCACTAATACAGATGTGGAGGACCTGCTTTAAATCAGGAGGATAATCTGGAATCAGGAAACACTAACAATGGGGTCATTGTTCCTGACATCCCATGCCCCCTGTCTACTGAGAATCTTGCTGCAACATCAAGTGAGCCATACCACTGACTCCTCATATTTTGGTCAGGACATATACATGCATGCTCTTCGATTAGTTAGGAGTCTCCAGCCTTTTTAGGTGCAGTCCTCCCACAATATGTAGGATAATGTTTTAGCCTCAGTGCCACTCTTGAAAATGGCAAATATTTGTATTTTTTGGAGGAGGCTGAAAGGCTAGCAGGCCCAGCTATCAAAGTGAGAGAGTAGGCTATTCTGGACAGAGCAGGTACTTGTGTAGTTTATTTCTTGTGAGGTTTTCTGTCCTCAGATACAGAGAGCTGTGAGAGAGGAAGCCAGTCCCGTCATCGCCACCTCACCTACTCTTAAAATAACCAGCTTTGGGCTCCCAGTCGCCCCAAAGGTTAGGAGACACCGCTATAAACACTATGTAATTGTGATGAACTGAGAGAATATTAGGGTAGCACTGTAATTCATTAATCATATGCTGTCTTCCCTGTTCTTCTGTTTTACCTCTTTCCTTTTCTGTCTTCTACACCTCTCTCCCCACCTCCTTTCTTCCTTTTTTTATAATGCACACCATATGTGCTTTGATGTACAGATTGAACTTGTATTAATAAACTAATATTACAATTATAATATTTATAGTGCATGTATTATGTATTTATACACCTCAATAAGGAACGTTCAATAAAGCGTTTCACATTCTCCACTGGTTGAAATGAAGTATCTCATTGGAATACTACACATATCCTGTGTCCTCAGATTAATGCAGATGAAAGGAGTTAGATATTCATAGGAAGTGTAGTGTACTGTTTTCTTTCTTCTGTATATATGAATTACACATCAGCCTTTACTTAAATCATGTTTCTAGTCTATTGCATAGTTACAATGTGTAATCACTGATGTCCCAGGAGCGGTAAACACTGTTGAAGTGTATAATTGTAATACATACATGCAGACACAGCATCATTCAAAGAATGGAGTTTGATAGACCTGGTATTGAAAAAGAATGTCTCAGAGATTCATACCTGAACCACACCTTTATTTGCCAAGGAAGAGTACATGATCAGTGAATATATTCAATGTACAGGCTATGATGTGGGGATCTCATGTGTGGTAATAACTACAGTACATGTACAGTTGGAAAAAAATATTTAGTCAGCCACCAATTGTGCAAGTTCTCCCGCTTAAAAAGATGAGGCCTGTAACTAGCTACACATCCATGTCACATCTGCTCCTGCCATGCCCTCTAGTGCTCTCTCCCTCTCTCTGTGTGTGTGTGTGTGTGTGTGTGTGTGTGTGTGTGTGTGTGTGTGTGTGTGTGTGTGTGTGTGTAGACAGGTGTGCTGGAGTCAGAGCAGATCCCCACCAGCTACAACCTGTTCCATAATCAAGACCTCTACAAATACTCAGTCCTGCCACTTCCACAATGCTAGATGGGAATCTCTGCTCAGTCAGTCTATGCTTCTAGCCATTTGTTCCTGTTGTGCCCGTTTTCCCTTGCCTGATGCCGTTTTCCTCTCTGCTACAGTTCTGCCCACTGACTCTGACCCTGTCTCCAGTCCAATGTCTCTTCAGTCCTGCTACTCTGTCCTGGATCCCCACTCCACGGCTCCCTTGGATTCCCCTCCGGACCTGCTCACCCTGTCCCAACACCTTTCGCTCCAGCATCAGCCTCCGCACCTGGTTACCTGCAACCCACCTGAGCTTCCCTTGGCCTGCATTCAATCTTCCCTGTGTTTCAATAAATACCTTGGTTACCTCATCCCGTCTCCTCGTCTGAGTCTGCTCTTGGGTTCACCTGTTTTGCTCCGTGTGACAGTATGATCTGGCCTAAGACATGAACCCAGCAGACTCGGATCCTCTCCACCAAACCCTTGCTGGGCAAGGCGCCCTGCTCGAGCAACATGACCAAGCCCTGAAAACCCTTCTGGAGCACATCAAGGAGTTCACGCCCAGAGCTCGCAACCAGCCCCTAGTTCAGCTCCTCTGCTCCGTGAGCCGTTCGGTACGGCCCCGGAGCATTACGACGGCAACCTTGGAGCTTGCAGAGCCTTTTTGTTACAATGTTCGCTGGTATATGAGCAACATCCCTACGCGTATGCTAGCGAATGGGCCAAGATTTCCTTCCTGATTGGCAGCCTCTGTGGAGCAGCGCTTTCTTGGGCCACGGCTGTGTGGGAGAAACAGTTTCCCATCTGCTCCTCCTACTCCAGCTTCAAGGAGGAGACAAGGAGAGTCTTCGACCACCCTGTATGCGGTAAGGATGCTGCCAAGCGACTCCTGTTCCTCCGTCAAGGCTCTCATAGTGTCGCTGAGATGGCGATCGAGATTTGCACCCTCGCCGCTGAGAGCGGATTGAATGAGGCCCTTCAGGAAGCATTCCAGAACGCTCTCACCAAAACCATCAAGGATGAGTTGGTGTCCGGGGATGAGCCTGATGGATTCGAGGAGCTCATCTCTCTCACCATCAGCATTGACAACCATCTCCATGAGCGTCGGAGAGGGCACAACCCGAACAGCTCGACCGGGCCCGTCTCTCTCCTGAGGAGAGGTAGCGGTGAGTCGGCACTAGGAGCTGCCTATATTGTAGCCAGGTTGGTCACTTTGTCTTCACTTGTTCACTGTGGCTAGCTAAAGGGGGTGGCTCGGCAGTTGTGGGGGATATACTGAGTCAAAGTGCCAGTCCATCTTCCCCCAGACCCTTGCTAGACGGCACTCTTGTATGGCAAAGCCAGGCCTTTTCTCTGCCCTCATCAGTTGGGGCTGGACACTGTTCCACTCGATTCACCCCTCGATGTCAACACTCTCAATGGACAGCTCCTTGCCTGTGTCATTGAGAGAACCGTGCCGGTCATCCTGCGTCTCTGGGAATCACCAGGAAAGGATCAGTGTCCACATAATCGACTGCCCTCACTCTCCCCTGGTTCTTAGCCATCCTTAGTTAAAGCTGCACAACCCACAGATTGACTAGACCGCTGGAAGGATAACCACTTGAAGTACATTTTGGTCACTAATTGTCTACATTCTACCCTTCCCCCTACCTTGTCTGTGCCCCAGTCCATTCCAGAAGCCCCAGACCTGTCATCAGTTCGTCCAGAGAATAACGATCTAGCTCCAGTGTTCAGCAAGCACCACACCCGGTCTCTGCCACCTCATCGGCCGTACGACTGCCCTATTGACCTCCAGCTTGGAGCTCCTCTCCCCTGTAGCCAGTTGTATAACCTCTCTCGCCACGAGCAAGAGGCTATGGAGGGATACATCCAGGATTTCCTGGCTGCATGACATGTCAGGCCTTCTTCCTCTCCAGTAGGGTCTGGATTTTTCTTTGTTAAAAAAAAGATGGGTCACTGAGGCCGTGCATAGACTTTCATGGGCTGAATAGTATCGCTGTTAGGAACAAGTATCCCTTGCCACTCATCAGTTCTCTTTTGCTCCCCTCCATGGTTCCACAGTGTTCACTAAACTCGACCTCCGGAATGCCTACTACCCTGTCTGCATCAGAGAGGGGGACGAGTGGAAAACGGCGTTCAACACACCACTTGTACACATTAAGTATTTGGTCATGCCGTTTGGTCTCACTAACACGCTTGCTGTTGTCCAGAGCCTGGTTAATGACATTCTGAAGTATGTGATTGGATGCTTCATTTTTGCCTATGTGGATTACATTCACATTTTTTCTAAGGACCCTGAGGCTCACCAGCAACACATGCGCCAAGTTCTCCAATGGCTGTTGGAGAATAAGCTTTTTGTTAAGGCTGAGAAATGTGACTTTCATGCTTCCTCTGTGTCCTTCCTGGGTTACATAATTGCACAAGGACAGTTACGGATGGACCCTGCCAAGGTCAGGGCAGTCAGAGTGGGCTGTACCCTTGAATCTGAAGTAGCTACAGCATTTCCTGGGGTTTACCAATTGTTTGACATTTCATCTGTAACTACAGCTGTTTGGCAGCCCCTCTGACCACTCTCACCTCCACTCCATTCCACTGGACCCCTGAGGCAGAGGCAGCGTTCCGGGAAGTCAAGCGCTGCTTCACTGCCACTCCGACCCTCACCCAGCCAGACCCAGAACTCCAGTTTGTCGTCGAGGTGGACGCCTCCGACACCGGGGTAGGTGCTGTTCGGTCTCAACGTTAACCATCTGATCAGAAGCTCCAGCCATATGCTTTCTTATCCCGCAAGCTCTCACCTACAGAAAGAAATTTCGACATAGGTAACCCGGAACCTCTGGCTGTGAAGCTGGTTCTTGAGGAGTGGCGTCACTGGTTGGAGGGCTCGGTTTTCCCCTTCATTGTGTGGACGGACCACAAAAACATGTCCTACATCCAGACCGCCAAACGTCTGAACTCCCAGCAAGTCAGGTGGGCATTGTTCTTTGGAAGATTCAACTTCACACCCATTTATCGCCCCGGATCTAAGAATACCAAGCCTGACGCCCTCTCCCGTCAGTTCACCGCTGACAACACAGGTTCCGAGCCAGAGACCATTATGCCATTATGCATCGTTGCCACAGTCTCCTGGGAGATTGAGTCCCGTATTTACCAGGCTCAGCAGAACCAGCCTGACCCAGGTAACGGTCCTAGAAAGGATCTGTTTGTTCCAGATTCAATTCGCTCTGGAGTTCTTCAGTGGGCCCATTCTACTCACCCCACCTGTCACCCTGGCATGAACCGGACTGTCACCTTCCTGCGTCTGCGCTTTTGGTGGCCCACCATGGGGGGAGATGTCCGGGAGTTCGTCTCAGCCTGCTCGGGCTGGGCCTGGAACAAAACCTCCACCAAACCCACTTCCGGTCTGCTTTGCCATCTTCCCAGACCCAGTCGCCCCTGGTCACATATAGCTATGGACTTCGTCACTGGCCTTCCCCCATCTAACGGTATGCAGTCATCCTCACCATTATCAACATTTTCCAAAGCAGCTCACTTCCTTCCCCTCTCCAAGCTTCCATACTCCAGGCAGAATGCGGACCTGCTGGTATCCCATGTGTTTCGGCTGCATGGCATTCCCACTGACATCTTTTCTGACAGAGGACCTCAGTTTACATCACAGGTATAGATATCCTTCTGTTCAGCTCTTGGTATTAATGTTAGTCTTTCATCTGGATATCACTCCCAGACCAACAGCCAGACCGAACGGGCAAACCAGGAGATGGAGTCTGCCCTATACTGTGTGATTTCAGGCTAACCCTTCCTCCTGGAGTGCTCATCTATCCTGGATGGAATACGCCCACAACACACTCATCAATGCCTCGTCAGGTGTCACCCTTTGATTGTGCTCTGGGCTATCAACCACCCTTGTTCCCTGCCCAAGAGGTCGAGGTAGCGGTGCCCTCAGTCCATGAACACATGCGAAGATATCATTGCACCTGGAGGAGGGCCCGGGCTGTCCTCCACCATGCCTCCGCCAGGACCCAATCCCAAGCTAACTGTCGCCGTGCCTCAGCTCTAGTCGACACTCCAGGCCAAAGGATATGGCTCTCATTGAAGGACTTGCCTATGAAAGTGGCTTCCAGGAAACTTGCCCCCCGATTCATTGGTCCCTTTGAGATTGATCATGTCATTAATCCCTCTGAGGTGCACCTGAAACTCCCAGACTCTCTTAAGATCCACCCAAACTTCCATGTGTTCTGTCTGCTCCAGTCCTGTCTCCTCCTGCAGCAGCTCCTCCACCCCCTTGGCTCAAGGATGACCATCCAGCCTATACCGTCCAGCCTATACCGTCTGCCAACTTTTGGATGTGCATCTGTATCTGGTGGACTGGGAGGGATACAGGCCTGAGGAGCGCTGCTGGGTGCCCTGCCGTCACATTCTGGACCCCTCCCTCACACCCAGATAAGCCTGGTTGGGCGCCAGGTGGCACCAGTAGAGGGGCGGGGGGGGGGGGGGGGGGGGGGGGGGCTACTGTCACATCTGCTCCTGCCACGCCCTCTAGTGCTCATCCTGTGTCTCGACCTGCCGCCACTCCCCCAGTGCTCTTTCCCTCTGTGTGTGTGTGATTGTGTGGGCGGAGACAGGTGTGCTGGAATCAGAGCAGATCCCCACCAGCTACAACCCGTTCCATAATCAAGCCCTCTAGAAATACTCAGTCCTACCACTTCCACCCTGCCAGATCGTAATCTCTGCTCAGTCAGTCTCCGCTTCTAGCCATTTGTTCCTGTTTGGATCCTGTTGTACCTTTTTCCCCTTACCTGATGCTGTTTTCCTCTCTGATACAGTTCTTCCCACTCTGGCTCTGGTCCCTGCCTCCAGTCCTACGTCTCGTCAGTCCTGCTACTCTGTCCTGGATCCCTCACTCTACTGCTCCCTTGGATTCCCCTCCGGACCTGCTCACCCTGTCCAAACACTTCTCGCTCCAGCCTCAGCACCTGGTTTCCTGCAACCCTGTCTGAGCTTCCCCTGGTCTGCACTCAATCTTCCCCATGTTTCAAGAAATACCTTGGTTACCTCATCCCTGTCTCCTCGTCTGAGTCTGCTCTTGGGTATATCTGTTCTGCTCTGCGTGACACCATAGGCATAGTTATTTTTATCCTCCACTACACAATAGAAAATAAATAGTTAGCTAGCTAACTTGATGACATCTTTACATTAACTAACATATTCCTCTCAATTGTACATTTTTTTGCTTGACTCATTATGACATAATTACATTTGCTTCCACCGTAATGTTTTGTCAGCCATCTTTGCTGAAGAAAGTCACCAGGGACAGGTTGCTTGCATCAAATTTGTCATTGGAACCACTCGATACGATTGGTCATATAAAAACCTTGGGACCCAAATGAATAATGAGTGCTCCGGTGGTCTGGGTACCTCTAAGTCCCACTGTGAAAGCTCGCAACTTTTAAAGGCGGAACCACTGTAGGTATCAGACCCAAAGATACCATATTGGTCGCACTGTAATTTCTACCACAGTGCTGATCTGATGTTTTCCTGGTCCCAGAGCACAGCTGTTGCTTCTGGCACTATAGCCTCCATTTGGCAGGTAAATAAAGGGAAGAAAACAGTATGCACACGAAAGCGGCGCCATATTATACACACTGCACCTAAATAAAATAACATTTTATGGTCACATGCTTTGTAAACAACAGTTGTAGACTAAATACCCAGACTAAACCGCTCGCGTCGCAAAATACATTTAAGAAACTATGCAATTCAATTATTGCACCCACGTGCCAACGAGCATCTGCGTTGCCAAGGGCTAAAATAGAAGTCATTCCTATTTCTGACGCAGATCGCGCTGCAAGTCCTGCCTCTCCCATCTCCTCATTGGTTTATAGAAGCAGGTACCCACGTCTCATCTCCTCATTGTTTATACCCACGTGGGTGATTGAAAGACGAACTGTTTTGCCGGTTGTCGTGGTAATACTATGAAAGTGTAGATGCCAATCACCATATAAGTTCAAAGATGAAAAAGCCTGGAAGGAGGAGAGATGTCCATATAATATGGTAAATATATCCAATGCAAAAAACATCTACATTTAAATGGTATTAATATTATTTTGCATATATTTCCGTTAATTCACATATAGTCCCGTTAATTCCCACGGAAAGTTTCAACCTCTGAATATTCCCCAAAATGTGCAACCCTAGTGTGGACTATGATAGATCCTTAGTGATGTGGACACTGAGAAACTTGAAGCACTCGACCCGCTCCACTACAGCCCCGTTGATGTGAATGGGGGTGTGCTCCGCCTTCCGTTTTCTGTAGCCCACGATCAGCTCCTTTGTCTTGCTGACGTTGAGGTAGACGTTGTTCTGGCACCACGCTGCCAGGTGTCTGACCTCCCCCCTACAGGCTGTCTCATCGTTGTCGGTGATCAGGCCTACTACTGTCATGTTGCTCCACAAACTTAAAATGGACACCTAGCCACTTATGGCAGTGCTAAATATTTGTGGCCTCAAACTGTGTGTACTGTACGCTAGTTGACAGGTTGAGTTTATCATCAGGAGGATTGAGTGGAGAGCGGTTGCGGATCAACGAGCAAAGGTCAATGTTCGCCATCTCTCCCTCTGCTATCATCAGAGCAGTTTATCTGCACACCAGCTGACCAAAACATCACCTGTTTTACATCAAGTGGATCCCAATCTTCTCTTTTGTGATTGTTTCCAACAGTCGGTCAAGCTCTCGATTCAATAGTTGTACATGTATGGTCATTGAGGCAACATAAAAATAAGTGAATCAACCTTGAAGATCAAACTTTCCTCTACCTTGACTGAGTGCCTCCACCACATTATAGCGATAATCTGAAGAGTTAATCTAAATCGGAGAATTGCTACTCTCGTCTTCTCAGTACATACTGTATCCGTTACTGTAATGGTGCCACAATGGAACAGCTCTTAGGAGCTCCTCTGTAAAATAGCCTGAACTGCTGGTCCTTCTGGTTCATAACGGTACCATATCTCCCCAGACCTCAGACTCTTTCCTCTTCTCTAACTAGAATACATGCACACACCGCACCCAACCCTACTGCAAGTTGGCCTCTGGAGCTCAGTGGTTGGACTCATTCTAATTGACTTGGTGGACACAGTGGCAATGTATTCAGGAACCATCAAATGCCTCCCTCCCTGTGCTGCTCAAATCCCTCCTCCACTTAGGAGTGCAGTGAAATATTCAAGTCAAAAGTTTGCAGTCATACACATTATACAGTACATGTAGTGTGCTGATTGAATAAAATAGCAGTTTTGCACTGGGTGGAAGGTGAGTCAATAAGGAGGAGAATGCCAATTAGTCACATCACATTAACTGAAACAACCTTCCTGTTGGTGACTGTAAATGCTATTTAAACTAACAGTAAACACTAGAAAGACTGTTTTTGAGTACACAGACAATCAAACTACAACTAGACTGTCAACTACAAACAACTAGAATTGTTGATTGTCAGAAAGAAATACAACCCTAAAAAGTTAAAATCAGACAAACTATATGGAAATCTATCTGCAGAAGTTCCTAGAGGAACAGATTGCTTTAGCTCTGGAGTTTTTTTGACTCAGTCGTCCACTCCCAACCCCAAAACTGGTGAGAAGAGAGATGAGACAAATCTGCTTCGTGACTTGCTGGCCGTGGGGGTGTATTCGGTCTTCGAGGGGTTGTGTGGGAGAGACTATTCAGACTGTGCAGGAGTTCCAAATGACACCCTATTCCCATAGGCTCCGGTCAAAAGTAGTACACTACAGTTGAAGTCGGAAGTTTATACATACACCATAGCCAAATACATTTAAACTCAGTTTTTCACAATTCCTGACATTTAATCCTAGTAAAAATTCCCTGTCTTAGGTCAGTTAGGATCACCACTATTTTAAGAATGTGAAATGTCAGAATAATGGGAGAGAGAATGATTTATTTCAGATTTGAGTTATTTAATCACATTCCCAGTGGGCCAGAAGTTTACATACACTCAATTAGTATTTGGTAGCATTGCCTATAAATTGTTGAACTTGGGTCAAACATTTCAGGTAGCCTTCCCACAAGGTACCCACAATAAGTTGGGTGAATTTTGGCCCATTCCTCCTGACAGAGCTGGTGTAACTGAGTCAGGTTTGTAGGCCTCCTTGCTCACACATGCTTTTTCAGTTCTGCCCACAAATTATCTATAGGATTGAGGTCTGGGCTTTGTGGTGGTCACCCCAATACCTTGACTTTTTTGTCCTTAAACCATTTTGCCACAACTTTGAAGTATGCTTGGGGTCAGTGTCCATTTGGAAGACCCATTTGCGACCAAGCTTTAACTTCCCTGACTGATGTCTTGAGACGTTGCTCCATTATATCCACATAATTTCCCCCCTCATGATGCCATCTATTTGTGATGTCACCAGTCCCTCCTGCAGCCATCCCCGTGCTTCACGGTTGGGATGGTGTTCTTCGGCTTGCAAGCCTCCCCCTTTTTCCTCCAAACATAAGGATGATCGTTATTGCCAAACAGTTCTAGTTTTATTTCATCAGACCAGAGGACATTTCTCCAAAAAGTACAATCTTTGTCCCCATGTGCAGTTGCAAACCGTACACTGGCTTTTTATGGCGGTTTTGGAGCAGTGGCTTCTTCCGTGCTGAGCGGACTTTCAGGTTATGTCGATATTGGACTCATTTTACTGTGGATATAGATACTTTTGTACCCGTTGCAACTGCACATGGGGACAAAGATACCACCCTCATGGAGTCTGTTTCTGACCGTTTGAGCAGACACATGCACATTTGTGGCCTGCTGGAGGTCATTTAGCAGGGCTCTGGCAGTGCTCCTCCTGCTCCTCCTTGCACAAAGGCGGAGGTAGCGGTCCTGCTGCTGGGTTGTTGCCCTCCTACGGCCTCCTCCACGTCTCGTGATGTACTGGCCTGTCTCCTGGTAGCGCCTCCATGCTCTGGACACTACGCTGACAGACACAGCAAACCTTCTTGCCACAGCTCGCATTGATGTGCCATCCTGGATGAGCTGCACTACCTGAGCCACTTGTATGGGTTGTAGACTCCGTCTCATGCTACCACTAGAGTGAAAGCACCGCCAGCATTCAAAAGTGACCAAAACATCAGCCAGGAAGCATAGAAACTGAGAAGTGGTCTGTGGTTATCACCTGCAGAACCACTCCTTTATTGGGGGTGTCTTGCTAATTGCCTATAATTTCCACCTGTTGTCTATTCCATTTGCACAACAGCATGTGAAATGTATTGTCAATCAGTGTTGCTTCCTAAGTGGACAGTTTGATTTCACAGAAGTGTGATTGACTTGGAGTTACATTGTGTTGTTTAAGTGTTCCCTTTATCAAAAAAATAAAGGGAACACTTATATATATATATAACTGCACTGTCAGAGATAGAAACACAAGCATTTCGCTTCACCCGCAATAACATCTGCTAAACACGTATATGTGACCAATAAAATTTGATTTGATGTCAGTAGAAAACAGCTTAAACAAATGCAAATGCAGCTACTTTTCTGTTATTCTAGTTGCTGCAGAGGTCATGACCGCAAGGGATAACGAAACATATAGAATGAACAACTAGGTCGTGTCCGTAAATATTGAACTAATCGAACGAACGAATGATTGGGTAGCGTCTAGCAACCAAAAGATGAAAGTATGAATATGCTTATAAAAATTATCAACGAAAAAATGTTAATCCTACCGGTAAATGTGTGATTTAGTATTGTTTTCTTTGGTAACTGTGGTATAAGTGGGATAAACGCCTCGTCCCGCTGAGTAATCCATTATTTCCAAGGTAATGTGCAGAAGGTCTGTGGTTATCCGTTACATAATAGCACAAAGCCCCCCCCCAAAAAAATCCTGGATTTGACTCATTCTCTGCTGGTAGTCTGACAACGCGCCATTGTGTGCCCCGATTGTGCCATTACTGTGTCGTTCCATGTTGATGTGAGACATTTGGCACCACTGGAAGAGATGGCGAGTAACTTAAGGAATCAGATATAGCTACATATGCTAGATACTGAGGTTACACAACACGCTGGATGAGTAAACAAGGGTGTACACATTGTGACAGCTCCAGTGCACCATTTTTTGCTCTAGATAAGAACATCAATGACTAAAATATCAAATTAAAATTGTAACGTGGATGGAGCAGGCTCAGGGTTTTTGAAGGGAAACATAAGGTGGAGTGTAGTAGTAGACTTTGTGTATGTAGGGAAATACGTTATGTGCAGTGATGTAGTGGAGAGTAAACACAAGCAAACACAGTTCGCCCACCCTAATTTGTTTGCCCAACAGTTTACCCACCTTTTGCAGAAAAATGCATTTAAAGTAGAGGGAGCGTAACTTTTTTTTTACCCCGACAAGCGATCATAGTTTACCCATCAATTGTTTTTACCACTACATCACTGATCCTGTGATTGTTCATTCAAAAACAATATTGTAGTATTTTTTTAATTAATCTACTTACCCAAATAACTGTGCAAAGACACTGTCTGTCCAGACACAGGCTTGAGTGCACTTCGAGCTCACAAAAGCAGCTTCATATGTCCTTGCGCATGCACACACACAATCTTCTCTTCTCTGCTCTGAATGACAAACGGTCTATTCTTCTAGCCTCATACAGGTGGCAGAAAATGACCTGTCAATCATTCCTGCTTTGGCCACAGGGGAAACATCAGCAGTGCATGATGGGACTTAATCTCCTTATCATCATTAATATAACAAGTGACAGAAGACATGTGTACCGTGTTCTCTGTGAACAGAATAGTTCCACCTGGGTATCTATAGGGCAGTGCATTCACTAAGAACCAAACGCGCCAAAACAGGGAGAGACCTACATGAATTTGAACAATAAGAAACACTTGTTTTCCATTGCAACATGTTTTACTACATTGTGCACTAATAAACACACCCCAGGGCAGTGTTTCACATGGGAATAGCATAGCATCGTCAGTGTCTATGTATTACCCAAGTCTTCCATCTAGTGGCCGTGAGAGTCAAAGACACCAAAGAGGTTAAATTATGATCAGTCCCACACATACTCTGTCAGGCTTCCAGGCTTTTCGAAACATCAATTTGTCATGCCAGCCCACATTTTCAGTAGGCAGTTACTGATCAATAACAAAGTTACAGGCTGGTGTGCCAGAGGCTGGTCTGGCTGGTCTACCGGGTAATGCCGCCGCCTGCAGCACATATAAACCACCCCAGCTACTATACATCTCCCTCTCTGTTTCCCTATCCATGTCATACTATCCCCAGCTGAATAAAATGGAGGAAAAAATGCCTAAGAAATATATTCTAACAGTTACTGTCTGGCTACTTAACATGGCCTTGCTCTCCAGAATTAGAAGCTATCCACAACAGATTGTGAAGAGCAGTAGAAATTAAACTGCTTCCACTCAAATTGAAGGAACTTTAGAGGTGTTCTAATTTTTACTCTACCATATTAATATCAAATGTGTTATTCTGTATATCGCAGGTGGATGAGACTGGATGTAACAATTCAACTGACAAAACTTTTAAACAATCAGACAAAATGCTGGACATGAAGTGTCAATAAAGATGGAATTATTTGGGGTGAACAAAGAACCACCTGAAAAGATGTGTGTAGGCTACTTTGTAAAATGTTAGCCTTACAATATGACTTAGAAGAATACTTTTTTACAGATGTATTCATTCATCATTCATATTCTTCTTCTAAGTCAGCATGGTTACTGATACAGTACTGACAAGAAAAGAGCTAAATTAAATAATGCATGTCCTGTTTTTGCAGAAAGGGTGAAATAGGATACGGAGTGTGTTGCATTAGGGATTTCATTTCCTAATGTTTATATATTATCGATATTACATTCCCATAAGAGGCCTGGACATGCATTACAACAACCTAATCCCTTATTCAAACTGGGGTTCCGACACGGCTGCTTTTCCCAAGGATACTAGATCGAAATATATTTTTAGCAGCTAGAGGTCACCGATAATTGCTAAGGAGTCGATAAGGCAGCCTGCAGTGTCTATATCCCAAATAAAACATGTAAGGAATAGGCTACCATTTGGGATACAACCAGCGTGCAGGCTAGGGACACGAGGCATGCGGTTTGGGATCTACTGAATGGAAATAATGATCTGGGATTGAGATCAGCTCAGTACGTCTATATTCTATGTTGAGTCTAACATTCACTGGTCACATATCCCAGCGGACACGTCACAGACGCTTTTAACCATTACTTTGGCACGCAGAGCATTTTTCACAAGCAAATCTTTACAATGTCCGTCTAGAACAATTGGCAATCAGGTAACCTATTTGTTATGCTTAAGCATTTTATGAGCACAACAAATGCAATTTATGCATGTCTGTAAGACTTGGGGGATTTTTTCAGAGGAGGTTTGTCACTATGATTGTCTGCAGGCATTCATTCAAGCTGAGCATAAACAATCAGAGTGTAATGTAAGAGTGTTTCATTCTAGCCTGGCTAGAAAAATACCCTGCAGTCGTTCTGTTGTACAACCAATGTATTGGTAGCTTTAAAATAAAATTGCAATAAGAAAGACTTGTCAATAATCAACCGACTGGTTGTGCAATCTGGTTTCCGCTCAGGTTATGGATGTGTCACTGCAACCTTAAAAAGGTCCTCGATGATGTCCCCATTGCCCTCGATTCTAAGCAATATTGTGCTGCTATTTTAATTGACTTGGCCAAAGCTTTTGATACGGTAGACCATTCCATTCTTGTGGGCCGGCTAAGTAGTATTGGTGTCTGAGGGGTCTTTGGCCTGGTTTGCACAATACATCGGCGAACATATCGGAATCGGCCAATATTAGCTAAAAATGCCAACATCGGTATCGTCCCGATGTCTAGTTTAACGCCAATGTTAAAATCTGATGTCAAAGCTACCGTGCATACCTCTATATCGTAGGTACAAATCATAATGACGCCACGTAAAATGTTGTACTACACGTGCAGCGCAGCCTTCTTAACCTAGCCCACCTAACCTAGCCCACAATGTCTGCTGTGTGGATCAAGCAGTCAACAAGTCAACAAGAGCTGTCATTTGAAAGAGTAAGAACATTTCAGCAAGCCACGCAAAGGCGAAATCCATTAAAGCCAAGATAATAAAATTCATTGCCCCTGACAATCAACCACTCTCTTGGGGGGGGGGGGGGGGGGGACTTTTGGTCTAGACCTGGCGCTCGTTACCGCTTGCCATGCAGTAGCAGAGAAAACAGTCTATAACTTGGGTAAATGGAGTCTGACAATTTTATGGGATTTCCTGTGACAGCGCCTGTTAACAAGAGCACCTCCTCCCAGCTGCCCACTGCACTGAGGCTAGGTAACACGGTCATCACCGATAAATCCATGATTATCGAAAACATCAACAAGCATTTCTCAACGGCTGGCCATGCCTTCCTCCTGGCTACTCCAACCTCGGCCAACAGCTCCGCCACCCCCGCAGCTACTCGCCCAAGCCTCTCCAGGTTCTCCTTTACCCAAATCCAGATAGCAGAGGTTCTGAAAGAGCTGCAAAACCTGGACCCGTACAAATCAGCTGGGCTTGACAATCTGGACCCGCTATTTCTGAAACTATCCGCCGCCATTGTCGCAACCCATATTACCAGCCTGTTCAACCTCTCTTTCATATCGTCTGAGATCCCCAAGGATTGGAAAGCTGCCGCGGTCATCCCCCTCTTCAAAGGAGGAGACACCCTGGACCCAAACGGTTACAGACCTATATCCATCCTGCCCTGCCTATCTAAAGTCTTCGAAGGCCAAGTCAACAAACAGATCACTGACCATCTCGAATCCCACCGTACCTTCTCCACTGTGCAATCTGGTTTCCGAGCCGGTCACGGGTGCACCTCAGCCACGCTCAAGGTACTAAACGATATCATAACCGCCATCGATAAAAGACAGTACTGTGCAGCCATCTTCATCGACCTGGCAAAGGCTTTCGACTCTGTCAATCACCATATTCTTATCGGCAGACTCAGTAGCCTCGGTTTTTCTAATGACTGCCTTGCCTGGTTCACCAACTACTTTGCAGACCGAGTTCAGTGTGTCAAATCGGATGGCATGTTGTCCGGTCCTCTGGCAGTCTCTATGGGGGTGCCACAGGGTTCAATTCTCGGGCCGACTATTTTCTCTGTATATATCAATGATGTTGCTCTTGCTGCGGGAGATTCCCTGATCCACCTCTACGCAGACGACACCATTCTGTATACTTCTGGCCCTTCCTTGGACACTGTGCTATCTAACCTCCAAACGAGCTTCAATGCCATACAATAATCCTTCCGTGGCCTCCAACTGCTCTTAAACGCTAGTAAAACCAAATGCATGCTTTTCAACCGTTCTCTGCCTGCACCCGTATGCCCGACTAGCATCACCACCCTGGATTGTTCCGACCTAGAATATGTGGACATCTATAAGTACCTAGGTGTCTGGCTAGACTGTAAACTCTCCTTCCAGACTCATATCAAACATCTCCAATCTCAAATCAAATCTAGAGTGGGCTTTTTATTTCACAACAAAGCCTCCTTCACTCACGCTGCCAAACTTACCCTAGTTAAACTGACTATCCTACCGATCCTCGACTTCAGCGATGTCATCTACAAAATAGCTTCCAATACTCTACTCAGCAAACTGGATGCAGTTTATCACAGTGCCATCCGTTTTGTTACTAAAGCACCTTATACCACCCACCACTGCAACTTGTATGCTCTAGTCGGCTGGCCCTCACTACATATTCGTCGCCAGACCCACTGACTACAGGTCATCTACAAGTCCATGCTAGGTAAAGCGCCGCCTTATCTCAGTTCACTGGTCACGATGGCAACACCCACCCGTAGCACGCGCTCCAACAGGTGTATCTCACTGATCATCCATAAAGCCAACACCTCATTTGGTCGCCTTTCCTTCCAGTTCTCTGCTGCCTGTGACTGGAACGAATTGCAAAATAAATAAATAATAATAATAATAATAATAATAATTCGCTGAAGTTGGAGACTTATCTCCCTCACCAACTTTAAACATCTGCTATCTGAGCAGCTAACCGATCGCTGCAGCTGTACAGAGTCCATCAGTAAATAGCCCACCCAATTTACCTACCTCATCCCCATACTGTTTTTATTTATTTACTTTTCTGCTCGTTTGCACACCAGTATCTCTACCTGCACATGACCATCTGATCATTTATCACTCCAGTGTTAATCTGCTAAATTGTAATTATTCGCCTACCTCCTCATGCCTTTTGCACACAATGTATAGACTTTTAAAAATATTTTTTTAAATGTTCTACTGTGTTATTGACTTGTTTATTGTTTACTCCATGTGTAACTGTGTTGTTGTCTGTTCACACTGCTATGCTTTATCTTGGTCAGGTCGCAGTTGTAAATGAGAACTTGTTCTCAACTAGTTTACCTGGTTAAATAAAGGTGAAATAAAAAAAAAAAAATCACTAGTTAACTACACATGGTTGATGATTATACTAGATATTATCTAGCGTGTCCTGCTTTGCATATAATCCGAATAAGCATACAAGCATCTAAGTATCTGACTGAGCGGTGGTGGGTAGAAGCAGGCGCGTAAACATTCATTCAAACAGCACTTTCGTGCATTTTGCCAGCAGCTCTTTGTTGTGCGTCAAGCATTGCGCTGTTTATGACTTCAAGCTCCCGAGATGAGGCTGGTGTAAGCGAAGTGAAATGGCTAGCTAGTTAGCGCGCGCTAATAGCTTTTCAAACGTCACTCGCTCTGAGCCTTCTAGTAGTTGTTTCCCTTGCTCTGCATGGGTAACGCTGCTTCTATGGTGGCTGTTGTCGTTGTGTTGCTGGTTCGAGCCCAGGGAGGAGCGAGGAGAGGGACGGAAGCTATACTGTTACGCTGGCAATACTAAAGTGCCTATAAGAACATCCAATAGTCAAAGGTTGATGAAATACAAATGGTATAGAGGGAAATAGTCCTTTAATTCCTATAATAACTACAACCTAAAAACTTCTTACCTGGGAATATTGAAGACCCATGTTAAAAGGAACCATCAGCTTTCATATGTTCTCATGTTCTGAGCAAGGAACTGAAACGTTAGCTTTCTTACATAGCACATATTGCACTTTTACTTTCTTCTCCAACACTTTGTTTTTATATTATTTAAACCAAATTGAACATGTTTCATTATTTACTTGAGGCTAAATAGATTTTATTGATGTATTATATAATGTTAAAATAGGTGTTCATTCAGTATTGTTGTAATTGTCATTATTACAAATAACAAAATAAAATTCTGCCGATTAATCGGTATCGGCTTTTTTTGGGTCCGGTGTTGAAAAATCATAATCGGTCGACCTCTAGTACGTACCCGAACCAGAAGCTATGGATTACAGGCAACATTCGAACTGAGCTAAAGGGTATAGCTGCCGATTTCAAGGAGCGGGACTCTAACCCGGACGTTTATAAGAAATTCTGAGATGCCCTCCGACGAACCATCAAACAGGCAAAGCGTCAATACAGGACTATGATCGATTTGTACTACACCGGCTCTGACGCTCATTGGATGTGGCGGGCCTTGCAAACTACTACGGACAACAAAGGGAAGCACAACCGCGAGCTGCCCTTAGACACGAGCCTACCAGATGAGCTAAATAACTTCTATGCTCGCTTTGAGACAAGCAACACTGAAGCATGCATGAGAGCATCAGCTGTTCCGGATGACTGTGTGTTCACGCTCTCCGTAGCCGATGTGAGTAAGACCTTTAAACAGGTCAACATTTACAAGGCCGCAGGGCCAGACGGATTACCAGGGCGTGTACTCTGAGCATGCGCTAACCAACTGGCAAGTGTCTTCACTGACATTTTCAACCTGTCACTGAACGATTCTGTAATACCAACATGTCTCAAGCACACCACCATAGTCCCTGTGCCCAAGAACACCAAAGTAACCTGCCTGAAAGACTTACGACAAGTAGCACTCACATCTGTAGCCATGAAGGGCTTTGAAAGGCTGGTCATGGCTCACATCAATATCATTATCCCAGAAACCCTAGACCCACTCCAATTTGAATACTGCCCCAATAGATTCACAGACGATGCAATCTCTATTGCATTCCACATTGCCATTTCCCACCTCGACAAAAGGAACACCTAAAGGAACACCTGAGAATGCTATTCATTGACTACAGCTCAGCGTTTAACTCCATAGTGCCCAAAAAGCTCATCACTAAGCTAAGGACACTGGGACTAAACACCTCCATCTGCAACCAGTTCCATCATGCGACTCCAACACCATCATTAAGTTTCCCGACGACACAACGGTGGTAGGCCTGATCACTGACAATGATGAGACAGCCTATAGGAAGGAGGTCAGATCTGGCAGTGTGGTGCCAGGATAACTACCTATCCCTCAATGTGATCAAGACAAGACAAAGGAGATGGTTGTGGACTACAGGAAAAGGAGGATCGAGCACGCCCCCATTCTCATCGATGGGGCTGTAGTGGAGCAGGTTGAGATCTTGAAGTTCCTTGGTGTCCACATCTCCAATAAACTATAATGGTCCAAACACACCAAGACAGTCATGGCGAGGGAACCACAACACCTATCCCCCCTCAGGAGACTGAAAAGACTTGGCATAGGTTCTTAGATCCTGAAAATGTTCTACAGCTTCACCATCGAGAGCATCCTGATTGGTTGCAGCATCGCCTGGTATAGCAACTGCTCGGCCTCCAACCGCAAGGCACTACTGATGGTAGTGCGTACTGCCCAGTACCTCACTGGGGCCAAGCTTCCTGCCAGCCAGGACCTCTATACCAGGCTGTGTCAGAGGAAGGCCCTAAAAATGGCAAAAGACTCCAGCCACCCTAGTACTAGACTGTTCTCTCTGCTGCCGCACGGCAAGCAGTACCAGAGTGCCAAGTCTAGGTCCAAAGGCTTCTTAACAGCTTCTACCCCCAAGCAATACGACTCCTGAACAGCTAATCAAATGGATACCCAGACTATTTTCATTGCCTGCCCCCCCCCCATTTTTACATTGCTGCTACTCTCTGTTTATTATCCATGCATAGTCACTTTACCTCTACCTACATGTACATATTACATGAATTACTTCAACTAACCTGTGTCCCCCCACATTGACAAACTGTTATTTGTTTTGTTTGTTTTTATTATGTTACACTTCAATATATTTGAGTAAATACTTTAACACTTATTTTTTTTAAACTGCAATGTTGGTTAAGGGCTTGTAAGTAAGCATTTCACTGTAAGGTTGTATTCGCTGTATTTCACTGTACACCGGTTGTATTCCGCGCATGTGACAAATAAAATTTGATTTGATCCTACTCGTTCCCTAGTAGGCCCACCAATTCTGCACTATGAGCCAAACAAACCTCGAGGCAGAATCACAGGTGGCTCGAGAAAGAGCCTTGTTGGCCTTGGATTTAGCCAGTCGGCGTGTCTGAGAGGATCAGTTGAAGCAAGGTGAGGTGCAGAATTGCTAATGAGGGATTCCTCACAAACCAGGACAAAAAAATAACATGATTTTAGGCATTTTCACAAAATGTAATTCATAGAATGGTTATTTGGAGAAAAGATTGTTGACATACATATCGAAAATCATAACTGAGAAATGATTAATCAAAGTTGGCATATTTATGTCATTTTGGCCTTATCCAGGCCTCCTTTAAGAGTCCATCAGTAGGCGCTCCAAAGCAAAAATGTATGTAACATGAAGCTTGACTGCTGTTCTGTAATATGAGTAATATTTTAATTTCAATTTAAAAAAACAATAGTACATACTACTCATGTTACAGAACAAGCAGTAAAGCTTCATATGACATACATTTTTGCTTTGGAGCCTGGATAAGCCCCCCCCCCAAAAAAAAATTGTATTTTTTTGTACTGGTTTCATGAAGAATCACTCTAATCTTGAACACATAATAATGAATTGTTATTTGGGAATGGGATGCAAGATGATTTGTAGATCAGTGATTCTGTGCAGTCTGACAGCAAAAAACACACATAATGCCTGAGCATGGCTGCCCATATACCCCTGGGCGAGGAAACCCCAGTAGTGTCAGAAGTGTGGCCATGTGTCAGCAGCACACAAATTAGAGTGCAGCAGTGCTCTTTCCGTGTCATGCATGGCCTCACTCCAAGATTAACATGGCAGAGTGTCAAGAGACAGAGATACCTCACCACCACCAGCCACTAGGAGAGGTTTAAAGTATATAGACAATATTATAAACTGGGCGGTTCAAGCACTGAATACTGATTGGCTGACAGCCATGGTATAGCAGACTGTATACCACTGGTATGACAAAACATTTGTTTTTACTGCTCTAATTCTGTTGGTAACCAGTTTTTTATTATCAAACAGGCACCTTGGGAGGATCTATTGTACATAAGAGCAACGTCAACTCACCAACATTACGACCAGGAATCGGACTTTCCCGAAGCGGATCCCCTGTTTGGTCCACCACCCAGGACAATGGATCGGATCCCAGCCGGCGACCCAAAACAACAGCGCCGCAGAAGGGGCAGACGGAGCGGTCTGCTGGTCAGGCTCCATAGACGGGCACATCGCGCAACGCTCCCGAGTATACTACTCGCCAATGTCCAGTCTCTTGACAACAAGGTAGACGAAATCCGAGCAAGGGTAGCATTCCAGAGAGACATCAGAGATTGTAACGTTCTTTGTTTCACGGAAACATGGCTCTCTTAGGATACGTTATCAGAGTCGGTAAAACCACCTGGTTTCTTCACGCATCTTGTGGTAAGAAAAAGGGCGGGGGTGTATTCCTTATGATTAACGAGACGTGGTGTGATCAAAACAACATACAGGAACTCAAGTCCTTTTGTTCACCTGACCTAGAATTCCTTACAATCAAATGCTGACCGCATTATCTACCAAGAGAATTCTCTTAGATTATAATCACAGTCGTGTATATCCCCCCCCAAGCAGACACGTCGAAGGCCATGAAGGAACTTCAATGGACTCTATGTAAACTAGAAACCACATATCCTGAGGCTGCATTTCTTGCTCCACGCAAGATCTCACCCCGTGGGGTCAAAATGATCACAAGAACGGTGAGCAAAAATCCCAGAACCACACGGGGGGACCTAGTGAATGACCTGCAGAGAGCTGGGACCAAAGTAACAAAGCCTACCATCAGTAACACACTACGCTGCCAGGGACTCAAATCCTGCAGTGCCAGACGTGTCCCCCTGCTTAAGCCAGTACATGTCCAGGCCCGTCTGAAGTATGCTAGAGAGCATGTGGATGATCCAGAAGAAGATTGGGAGAATGTCATATGGTCAGATGAAACCAAAATATAACTTTTTGGTAAAAACTCAACTTGTCGTGTTTGGAGGACAATGAATGCTGAGTTGCATCCAAAGAACACCATACCTACTGTGAAGCATGGGGGTGGAAACATCATGCTTTGGGGCTGTTTTTCTGCAAAGGGACCAGGATGACTGATCCGTGTAAAGGAAAGAATGAATGGGGCCATGTATCGTGAGATTTTGAGTGAAAACCTCCTTCCATCAGCAAGGGCATTGAAGATGAAACCTGGCTTGGTCTTTCAGCATGACAATGATCCCAAACACACCGCCCGGGCAACAAAGGAGTGACTTCGTAAGAAGCATTTCAAGGTCCTGGAGTGGCCTAGCCAGTCTCCAGATCTCAACCCCATAGAAAATCTTTGAAGGGAGTTAAAAGTCTGTGTTGCCCAGCAACAGCCCCAAAACATCACTTCTCTAGAGGAGATCTGCATGGAGGAATGGGCCAAAATACCAGCAACAGTGTGTGAAAACCTTGTTAAGACTTACAGAATATGTTTGACCTCTGTCATTGCCAACAAAGGGTATATAACAAAGTATTGAGATAAACTTTTTTTATTGACCAAATACTTATTTTCCACCATAATTTGCAAATAAATTCATAAAAAATCCTACAATGTGATTATTTTGATTTTTTTTCTCTCATTTTGTCTAAGATGAAAATGACAGGCCACATCTTTTCAAGTGGGAGAACTTGCACAATTGGTGGCTGAAAATATTTTTTTGCCCCACTGTATATACTGTACTCTATACCATCTACTGCATCTGGCCTATGCCGTTCGGCCATCGCTCATCCATGTATTTTTATGTACATATTCTTATTCATTCCTTTACACTTGTGTGTGTAAAAGGTAGTTGTTGTGAAATTGTTAGATTACTTGTTAGATATTACTGCATGGTCGGAACTAGAAGCACAAGCATTTCGCTATACTCGCATTAACATCTGCTAACCATGTGCATGTGACAAATAAAATTGGATTTGGTTTATGGCCAACATACCATGGCTAAGGGCTGTATCCAGGCAGTACACATTGCGTCTTGCGTAAGAACTGCCCGTAGTCATGGTATATTGGCCATACACCACACGCCCTTAGGCCTCATTGCTTAATTAAACCATTCAAATGTAGAGCAGGAAAGGTATGCTATCTGAATGTTGATATAGAGATTATGGAGGTGCCCTTTATTGCTTATGCAATAGCCTACGTACATGTGAATTATTAGCATATGGTGAAAGAGTCATCCTCCGCTTTAAATGAGGATGTCCAATCTGACAGATGCAATTCAATACCTCAATTGGACACTGCTTTGGTATGAAAATTATATTAAAACACATTATTTCCCCCTCAGTGGAAGTACAAGCATCAGAATCCCATTGAAAAAGCCTTTGCTTAGAAGTGAAGTGCCTTTTGCTTAAACATGATATGATTCTTATATCCAATTCTTATAGACTTCATACCAGCGTATTGTAAATGTTGCATGTCGCGATGCATCTGAATATCAGCCAGCATTCTGAAGAATATTAAATAGTCTTATTTTATAATCTTTTGGCATTTTTTGTCCGGGTGGGGCGGTGAGCTTTATTCCACATGAAAGCAGACTGTACGTAAGCTTCAGAGTCCTCCTCTGTAGCCTTGATAGAGCACATAATCATCCATCTTTTCTTTTCCTTTAACTAAACCCTTTCCAACCAAAGGGGGGTGGGGGGGGGGGGTCTGCCACCATCTACCATTCCCACTCGGTACAGTTACAATCAGTAATTTCCTGCTTTCCCAGGCCCCATTGACATCCCATGACATGTTGGTGGATCTGAAACATGTAGGATGCTTTTGATTGGCAGGAGGCCTTGAATTGACATGAGGACAAAATGGCAGTGATTTGACTTTGATACAGATGTGGCAGCTGTATTAATGTTTTAATGACTTGATTGAGCCAACATCCATCGCGACTGATTACCTCTAATTAAAGGAATCAACTCACTCTTGCACAGCTCAATAAAAAAGGTAAATACTTTAAAGTGATAGTTCAGAGATTTGACATAATTAGGCATGTTTCCTTATAGGCCTGGGCGGTAAACCATATATATCTTTTGAAATAGCCACCCGGGATGGTTTTTCAATACAGTCAAAACTATTTATTTGAAGTTTTTATATAAATATTTATAGTTGTAGCTACTTAAGTAAATACCTGCCGTCAACTTGTGCAATACGTTAGGAGATGAAGCAGATGGCGTTCTTCATTTCACCTGTCACATTATTTTATATTATGAAGCTTACCATAGTTCCCCAGAACAGTTGAGCCAGTCAAGTGTTTGTTTATAGCACAACGGGAGAAAGGGGAGCAGTTGAGTCCAGCTGTGTATTGACGGGTCGCGTTTTATATTGAAAGTCGTGTTTTTTAGCTTCAATAGAGTGATCTGGGACGTGCCACTATAGTTTTCCTTCACAGAAAATACATTAGTGCAACACATTTGGCTGAAAATAGCTTCATTTTCATCGGATGACAACAGAAGTGCAACACTATTTGGCTGGCAGCCACACAAGTAAATGAGCTTACAATGAAAAAGCACAATCTTCTTTGCAAAAATTATACATGGCTATCATATTTTGAATGTTTAGCCAGCTACAGTTACCCATAGTTGGCTAGCTAGTTTATAGTTTGGTCATTTATTCCAATATATTGTAGAATTCCCAAAAACCTATTTATGAAGCTAGTTACATTTTATAGGCTCCTCACTACGAGACCAAGACAATTTGAGCATCATTACCATTTGCCAACACTAAAATAAATGTCATCTATATAGATTTTTTTTAGCAAGCTTGCGTCATAATCTTGTCTCACATGCCGAAAATGCAGCCGTGCTGATTCAATTTTACACCGGAGTTTGACACGGGACTACAGCTTGCATTGAATGTGGGTCATATCAATCCCACAAGTGATCAAAGTTCTTCACTCACTTCCTCAACCAAAATTTCAGGCCGATGGGTCAACATTTGTGAATTGGACCACCAATTAAGATGCTGATCAAACTGCATCCGATTTCAACAGATTCCCCAGAGGTAAAGTGGCTATCGTGAGGACTGCAGCCATGGATCCCGCCCAACCCGATTTAGTCTGGACGAGGAGACAGCAAGCCACTGCTTTCAAGGTAAGGAAACAAATATTGAAATATGTAAAACCGCTGAACTATTCCTTTAGTTTAAGGGAATAACAGGGTTCATAAGTCTTAATAAAAAGACAACACTGTGTTGTTTCCTCTCAGCACTTATCCTTGATGAGTACACAATGAATATCACCAAAACATGACCAGCATGTTAGCTCAGTGCTTTAGAAAGGCAAAATGTGGGTTATCAGGGTAATCTGCCAGAGAACATTAAACAACGGAGACGATAATGAAATCTACCTGACCGTGAGGTGAATTCATGCACTAGGCCTACTCTGCTGTCAGACCAAGGACAAACAGCAAAGGATAAAGACACATCATCAGTGCTGGGCTGAACCAAGCACCTCACCTCTGCCACCCTCTTAACTCTCCCCATCATGAAGCCAAGGTCAGGGGAACTAATGATAAATGAATGATAAGCTAAACAAACCTGGTGGTCACTTTGCGTACATTCAGCAAATGTTTACAGGTCTCTAAAATGTGTTGAATAATTGTCCAATACTGAGTCACCTGCTATGTTGATCTTATATAGTGTGCATTACATTGAATATGAAGACATAGTTT
Source organism: Oncorhynchus kisutch (assembly GCF_002021735.2). Taxonomy (NCBI): domain Eukaryota; kingdom Metazoa; phylum Chordata; class Actinopteri; order Salmoniformes; family Salmonidae; genus Oncorhynchus; species Oncorhynchus kisutch. Next base: position 36,490,570 of record NC_034201.2, on the reverse strand, counting down.
GAATGTTTGATTGACAGACATTAAGTGCTTCTCTGTTCTGACTGGTTTGGATATTTTTACTGTATGTGACTGCAATGACAACAAACACAAAACAATCTTAATAGGGGAGAGGTAAAGTTGACATGTAATTAGTGTACACTGCATTATCAGGATAGCGTCCTACGTTTACAGTTTATTTGCAGGCCAACGCTGAAATAGAGCTGTTGTAGAGAGGGGGACATATATATATCTGCACTGTTGGAGAGTGAATTATCCAGGAGCAGGCAGGGCATAATCAGAGTCAATACTGAGAGCAGGGGAAAGCCAGCAACTACAACCCCCACTCTCCGCTGCCTCTCTCCTGGCCAAGCCGCTTCAAAGGTGCCCTTCAAGAGCTGCAGCCTCCAGAACAGCGGTGCCTCTGCTTCTCTCTCATAGGCTGCCTGTGTGTGGCGTGAAGGAAGAACACTGTCTAACACCCAATACACAAGCCTAATGAGGGTAGGCTACTTCCCTGGTCTCTGCCTACTTGAGACTTTTGCCAGCAAAATCATCCAGGCTAACTTTTATGATACATCATTGCCTATAATTGTTTCAAACATAGTACTGTGAAGCATTGGTGTCTGATCATGTCATTGGGTTTCATTAAGTCTACCCTGGGTTATGAGAATCAATACTGTGTGGTGTGTGTGTGTGTGTGTGTGTGTGTGTGTGTGTGTGTGTGTGTGTGTGTGTGTGTGTGTGTGTGTGTGTGTGTGTGTGTTGTGCTGATGTCTAAAATGTGATTGGGTTACATTGCTTGTGATTACCTGCTTGGGTTTGATTATATTCTGTATTATTCTAGCCTATTTCATTGCAATGTGTTGAGATACAAGTTATGTAGACTTCCAATTAGTAATGAAATTGTAGGGCTGCCAGCCTGGATATTTGAGAAATGTGATGCTGATGAGAGTTTAAGCAAAAAAAACACTACAAAGCACAGAGGACAACTTCACAGAGTTGGCCAGACAATACGTTGTGTTAAAGTGCTTGGAATTGAAGTTTTAAATGCACAATAACTTTCAACGAAATGTTGTAAAAACGGTTTGAATGCAGTGTCAAGTTCACAGGATCAGGCTGCATTCAGTCTTCTGAATCCATGTTTATTCTGTTTATAAAAAATAATTATTTTACAAAAGATTGATGCCACTGGTTTTATTTACAGTATACATATTTAAATAAATATGCAACTTACGTTTTACTCCAACCCAACAAACCTCACGCAATTTTTATTGCAATTTTTTACGTTTGGGTATGAGTATAGTGAAGGACGACAGTCTCCTGCCTACCTGTGTCCTCTCGAATTCGAGGGAATTGGTGACGGCGGGTTGCTTCGTTGTTGTAGCTGCTGCAAGTACCCCAGACTGATGCTCCTCGTCAAACATTCGTCCTCAGCCTCTTCGAGCTTCAGCTCCGGGATCAAATGTCCGTTGTTTGCCATTTGATAAGTTTAATGCGAAGGGCTAATGTACACAATACATGCGATGTTGCACTTCGTAACGTTGTTAAAATGGGGCAGCTACAAACACCGTTAGAGGTTGCACCCGTGTGAAATATTCTGTTTTTGCTGTCCTCCCTGCATCGAGAGGTTGACCGATTCTCCGACAGAGTGATGTGACGGAGAAGAGCACACGTCGCGGGGGTGGAGTGGGGTAAGCGACGCAAATTAGTACCTCACAGGCACCTGCCCCGTTGCCCTCAAGAAATAAAGTTTGAGCCATGAGTATGCCCATAACGATACCTTTATGTTCTTCAATATAACTATTTTTACATTTGCACGCAAAACGTTCAAAATTACGTGTCTTTATTTTTTGCCAATGCCTTCCCACTAGTGGAGCACAGCATCAATTCAACGTCTTTCCACCTTGGTTCTAAACTTTCGTTGAAATTACGTGGACCAACGTTGATTCAACCAGTGTTTGGCCAGTGGGTTCTCGAGGGTAACATGGGGCAAAACGGCCCCATTAATAAAAATGTGTAATTTCTGAAACAAAAAAAGCAAAATTTGTTTAAGGTATGTCGTGATGGTCATTAGGCAAGCAAACCAAAGGGATATGTGTGCGGGATAATCAGCAGCCTGCAGACCTAGAGGCCGGGGAGGGAGTATACGTGACAACTCACCAGACATGTCACCCATTGAGCAGTTTGGGATGCTCTGGATCGACATGTACGATAGTGTGTTCCAGTTGCCACCAATATCCAGCAACTTCGCACAGCCATTGAAGAGGAGTGGGACAACATTCCACAGGCCACAATCAACAGCTGATCAACTCTATGTGAAGGATATGTGTCACACTGCATGAGGCAAATAGTGGTCACACCAGATACCTAGTGTTTTTTCTGATCCACGCCCTACTTTAAAAAAAAGAAAGTATATATGTGACCAACAGTGCATATCTGTATTCCCAGTCATGTGGATCTCTGTGGCCCCGCTGCCCGGGTAGGCAGAGCGTAAAGCGGGTGAAAAAGGATTGTATTAGTTTTGGAACCAGCCAGGTGTCATACTCTGGCCGATGGCAAAGTCGTCTCAAAACAAAAGTGAAGTACAGTGGGTCCTCATTTAGTAGTTGTGTCATACAGAGGCACAGCATGCGGGATGCTGCAGTATGGTACAGTGCACAACGTCATAGTGTTTTACTTTCAGCCATGGATGACGTTAATACCAGAGGGTATCTTTGAGGGCGTCTTCATTAAGCTTATTGCTGCTTGCTTACTTTTTCAAATAATCCTGCAGAGGTCCATGCAGGCCAGACATTTTGATTGCTATACCAAATCCGAAAGAGCATATTCCAAAGTTTTTAATGAACCTAGTTTTGCCAAAAAACACACATTTGCGCAGGTGGTCTCTGTTTCAAAATATAACATTTTCCTAGAACAACAGTAGCTCCATGTGTTCCTAGAATAACAGTAGCCCCAGACATACTGGTAACAATCAGTGAATAACCATTTGAGGAAAATATGCTCTCTATTTTATTATTTCATGTTCCATCATCTACGTATTGTAAAATAAGTGGGACTGTGGTAGGACTGGGGAATATAAGCGTAAGTGTGATGAAGTACTGTGTGATGAAGTAGAAGTATGTGGGTAACCCCCCCCATATTACAACCTACACTGTATGTTTTGTGACAATTGCGTTGTTTGCTGTTAATTTGTATTTCTTGTCACCTTGATATATAGGCCTAAAAGCCAAGACAATAAGAAGACAGTGCCAGGACACCGGGGTTAACACCCCTACTCTTACAATAAGTGCCATGGGATCTTTAATGACCTCAGAGAGTCAGGACACCCGTTTAACATCCCATCCGAAAGACAGCACCCTACACAGGGAAGTGTCCCCAATCACTGCCCTGGGGCATTGGGATATTTTTTTAGACCAGAGGAAAGAGTGCCTCCTACTGGCCCTCCAACACCACTTCCAGCAGCATCTGGTCTCCCATCCAGGAACTGACCAGGACCAACCCTGCTTAGCTTCAGAAGCAAGCCAGCAGTGGTATGGTGAAGTCCATGGCACAAATTGCATGTAACAAACAGTTACATTACCTATAGCATGGTTCAGCAAGTTTTTCTTCAATCTTTATTTAACTAGGCTAGTCAGTTAAGAACAAATTCTTAATTACAATGTCGGCCTACTGGGGAACAGTTGGTTAACTGCCTTGTTCAGCGGCAGAACGCTCTAACCACTAGACTACCTGCCCCCCAATGTTTCCAACATTTTCGGACCACTAAACAACTACTGATTTAGAACCACAGAGCGTTACCGCAAGTTGCAAAGAAACAGGAGCTTCCGCCACTATTCCAGGAACATTTCAACTTCAACATTTCAACATCATCAAATCACCTCTGCTAGGTCTAATACAGTGACAACTCTAAGATACCAAAAACAATTTAGTACAATCAACATAAGCTGAATATGATGTGGCTGTCCATGGTTCTGATTTCTGTTTGCGCGCGCGTGCGATGTTAACTTTTCCTTCAAAACACATTTGAGGATGTTAATTGTAAAATCATTCAAAACAATTGTTCTCTATAAATGGCTCTCATACCTCCTCTGGGAAATATCTCACCTGAATCATTTAATCAAGGGCTTAATGATTAGTTGCCAACTTGTATCAGGTATGCTAGCTCTGAAATAGATCAAATACATGAACAGCTGCGGGTCCTCAAGGAGAAGTCCAAAAGAAACTTGAGATCTACCGCTCAGATAAAAAAAAAACATGACTTAAAAACGTAAGCCTATGCAACATTAACCAATAAAAAAAGTTCTGTAGCAATGAGGTTTGTGCAGTAGGCTTTTGGCCCAATACATTATCACATTTTATTGGCTATGTTTGAATTACCCTGCCATTTTGAAATTATATTTCAAAATTGTAACTATATGATCACACTGGTAATAGACCATTTGTTGTATTACTTGTGAGGCACAGCTGAGTGAGCATAATAATTAGTGTTTTTCATTTTACTAGACTGATGGCCTACATCTGATGGTCATCTGATGGTCAGATGGCTTTACTTGGTTCATCACGCTCTAGCGACTCCTTGTGGCGGGCTGGGCGCCTGCAGGCTGACACCGGTCATCAGTTGAACAGTGTTTCCTCCGTCAGTTGAACAGTGTTGTCTCTGACTCATTGGTGCAACTGGCTTCTGGGTTAAGCAGGCAGGTGTTAGGAAGATTAGTTTGGCGGGTCATGTTTTGGAGGACAAGATCGAAATTGGGGAGAAAATACAAAAAAAGACCCAATGCTAATAAAAACAATGCAAGCTTATCTAAACACTTTCCTCTACTCATTCATTGCACTTTGCTGTACTCATTCATCAACTTGTAGACTTGTTTACGTGCTGCTGTGCATTTTGTTGCTAACCTTACTTTGCTACTTGACAACTTTACGGTTTTTACCTTTTAATTACAGTTTATATTTTTTATTTTTTCCCTCACTCAACTTTTTTTTCATTCAACTTTTTCACTCCGGATGCTTTATCTGGACATGGTTCATCAGGACCTCCACCAGCCGAAGCTAAGTAGTAACATTAACATGGTGCCTTCTAATTGCAGTCGCTGTACTCATAATATACAGGAGAATGATCGCCTTACGGCGAGGATAGTTGTGCTGCAAGCCCAGCTTCAGTCGCAATCATTAGGCAAGGGTAATTTCAGTGTAGGAAAGGATGAAACAGCGTCTGTGCCACCAGTAAGTACAGATAGTAGTATATATCCCCTCGCACAGTCCCCGCAGCCGGACAACTTTCTCATGGCTTCTGGAGGGAAATGCTGTAGGAATGCTCAACCGGTGTCGCTCATTCATCCGAAGAAACTTTCAACTGGTTCTCCCCATTAAGCAGTGAGTCAGAGTCAGAGGCCGAGCCTTCTCTGGTCTCTACTCCTCCCGTTACGGGGTCTGAAACGTGGAAGCCTCCCACCATTAGCTCTGACAAATTGAAAACCCTAGTCATTGGCGACTCCATTACCCGCAGTATTAGACTTAAAATGAATCATCCAGCGATCATACACTGTTTACCAGAGGGCAGGGCTACTGACGTTAAGGCTAATCTGAAGATGGTGCTGGCTAAAGCTAAAACTGGCGAGTGTATAGAGTATAGGGATATTGTTATCCACGTCGGCACCAACAATGTTAGGATGAAACAGTCAGAGGCCACCAAGCGCAACATAGCTTCAGTGTGTAAATCAGCTACAAAGATGTGTCTGCATCGAGTAATTGTCTCTGGCCACCTCCCAGTTAGGGGGAGTGATGAGCTCTACAGCAGAGTCTCACAAATCAATCGCTGGTTGAAAACTGTTTTCTGCCCCTTCAAAGGACAGAATTTGTAGATAATTGGCCCTCTTTCTGGGACTTACCCATAAACAGGACCAAGCCTGGCCTGTTGAGGAGTGACGGACTCCATCCTAGCTGGAGGGGTGCTCTCATCTTATCTACGAATATAGACAGGGCTCTAACTCCCCTAGCTCCACAATGAGATAGAGTGCAGGCCAGGCAGCAGGCTGCTAGCCAACCTGTCAGCTTAGTGGAGTTTGCCACTAGCATAGTCAGTGTAGTCAGCTCAGCTATCCCCATTGAGACTGTGTCTGTGCCTCGACCTAGGTTGGGCAAAACTAAACATGGCGGTGTTCGCCTTAGCAATCTCACTGGAATAAAATGATAATTGAAAGAATTTGGGATACTTCACATCTCAAAATAGGGCTACTTAATGTTAGATCCCTCACTTCCAAGGCAGTTATAGTCAATGAACTAATCACTGATCATAATCTTGATGTGATTGGCCTGACTGAAACATGGCTTAAGCCTGATTAATTTACTGTGTTAAATGAGGCCTCACCACCTGGTTACACTAGTGACCATATCCCGCAAAGGCGGAGGTGTTGCTAACATTTTTGATAGCAAATTTCAATTTACAAAATAAAATGACGACGTTTTCGTATTTTGAGCTTCTAGTCATGAAATCTATGCAGCCCACTCAATCACATTTTATAGCTACTGTTTACAGGCCTCCAGGGCCATATACAGCATTCCTCAATGAGTTCCCTGAATTCCTATTGGACCTTGTAGTCATGGTAGATAGTATTCAAATTTTTGGTGACTTTAATATTTACATGGAAAAGTCCACAAACCCACTCCAAAAAGCTTTCAGAGCCATCATCGACTCGAGTGGGTTTTGTCCAACATGTCTCCGGACCTACTCACTGCCACAGTCATACTCTGGACCTAGTTTTGTCCCATGGAATAAATGTTGTGGATCTTAATGTTTTTCCTCATAGTCCAGGATTATCGGACCACCATTTTATTACATTTGCAATCGCAACAAATAATCTGCTCAGACCCCAACCAAGGATCATCAAAAGTAGTTCTATAAATTCTCGGACAACCTAAAGATTCCTAGATACCCTTCTATCCGCCTACCCGAGGACGTCAGAGTACAAAAATCAGTTAACCATCTAACTGAGGAACTCAATTTAACCTTCCGCAATACCCTAGATGCAGTCGCACCCCTAAAAACTAAAAACATTTGTTATAAGAAACTAGCTCCCTGGTATACAGAAAATACCCAAGCTCTGAAGCAAGCTTCCAGAAAATTGGAACGGAAATGGCGCCACACCAAACTGGAAGTCTTCCGATTAGCTTGGAAAGACAGTACCGTGCAGTATCGAAGAGCCCTCACTGCTGCTCGATCACCCTATTTTTCCAACTTAATTGAGGAAAATAAGAACAATCCAAAATGTATTTTTGATAATGTCGCAAAGCTAACTAAAAAGCAGCATTCCCCAAGAGAGGATGGCTTTCACTTCAGCAGTGATAAATTCATTAACTTATTTGAGGAAAAGATCATGATCATTAGAAAACAAATTACGGACTCCTCTTTAAATCTGCGTATTCCTCCAAAGCTCAGTTGTCCTGAGTCTGCACAACTCTGCCAGGACCTAGGATCAAGGGAGACACTCAAGTATTTTAGTACCTATATCTCTTGACACAATGATGAAAGTAATCATGGCCTCTAAAACTTCGAGCTGCATACTGGACCCTATTCCAACTAAACTACTGAAAGAGCTGCTTCCTGTGCTTGGCCGTCCTATGTTGAACATAATAAATGTCTCTCTGTCCACCAGATGTGTACCAAACTCACTAAAAGTGGCAGTAATAAAGCCTCTCTTGAAAAAGCCAAACCTTGACCGAGAAAATATAACAACCAATCAGCCTATATCGAATCTCCCATTCCCCTAAAAAATATTAGAAAAAGCTGTTGTGCAGCAATTCACTGCCTTCCCGAAGACAAACAATGTATACGAAATGCTTCAGTCTGGTTTTAGACCCCATCATAGCTCTGAGACTGCACTTGTGAAGGTGGTAAAAAACCTTTTAATGGCATCAGAGGTGCTCCTAGACCTTAGTGCTGCTTTTGATACCATCAATCACCACATTCTTTTGGAGAGATTGGAAACCCAAATTGGTCTACACGGACAAGTTCTGGCCTGGTTTAGATCTTACCTGTCGGAAAGATATCAGTTTGTCTCTGTGGATGGTTTGTCTTCTAACAAATCAACTGTACATTTCGGTGTTCCTCAAGGTTCCATTTTAGGACCACTATTGTTTTCACTATATATTTTACCTCTTGAGGATGTCATCCGGAAACATAATGTTAACCTTCACTGCTATGCGGATGACACACAGCTGTACATTTCGATGAAACATGGTGAAGCCACATAATTGCCTTCGCTAGAAGCATGTGTTTCAGACATAAGGAAGTGGATGGCTACAAATGTTCTACTTTTTAAACTCGGACAAAACAGAGATGCTTGTTCTAGGTCCCAAGAAACAAAGAGACATTCTGTTGAATCTGACAATTAATCTTGATGGTTGTACAGTCTTCTCAAATAAAACTGTGAAGGACCTTGGCGTTACTCTGGATAATGACCTCTCTTTTGCCCAACATATCAAGACTGTTTCAAGGACAGCTTTTTTCCATCTAAGTAACATTGCAAAAATCAGAAACTTTCTGTACAAAAATGATGCAGAAAAATTAATCCACGCTTTTGTCACTTCCAGGTTAAATTCCTGCAATGCTCTACTTTCCGGCTACCCGGATAAAGCACTAAATAAACTTCAGTTAGTGCTAAACACGGCTGCTAGAATCTTGACTAGAACCAAAAAAAAGTAGCATATTACTGCAGTTCTAGCCTCTCTACACTGGCTTCCTGTTAAGGCAAGGGCTGATTTCAAGGTTTTACTGCTAATCTACAAAGCATTACATGTGCTTGCTCCTACCTATCTTTACGATTTGGTCCTGCTACACAGACGCTACAGTCACAAGACGCAGGCCTCCTAACTGTCCCTAGAATTTCTAAGCAAACAGCTGGAGGCAGGGTTTTCTCCTATAGAGCTCCATTTTTATGGAATGGTCTGCATACCCATGTGAGAGACACAGACTCGGTCTACACCTTTAAGTCTTTATTGAAGACTCATCCAAGATGGCGTAGCAGTAGGTCGTCCTGTCCTGTCGTGTCCCTGTATATATCGTTTATTTTTCGTTTTTTACATATTTTCTCCACATATCTCTTTGAAAACATTTTGCTAAACCCTAAGCTTCCAAATACTCTCCTGCAACCCGACTCACCCAATGTAGCTATTGTTCCTAAAGTATTTATATTTACTTCGGGACCCCTCAACTGAAGCTAGCCAGCTAACCAGCGGGTATGCTAGCGGTCTCCAGCTAACCGGTCATCAGCTAACCTGTAGTTCGGAAAGCTCTCGCCTGTTCGTACAACGCGACTTTAACCAGAGCACAACGGACCTATTTATTTTTCATCCCCGGATTCCCACCGCAAACGGAACATCTTTCAGCTGGATTTTTCAGCAACTAGCTATCTAGCTAAACCGCAACCTCGGATTACTCCTGGCTAGCATTTCCACCCACTTAGCTTGAAGCTAGCCCGGCCGTAGCACCTGTGCTACCACCGTAGCATACTCCTGAGCTACAATACCCGGGCCCACGACCGGTCTACCGATGTCATCGCATGAAGAGGAATAAACAGACTCACCCCATCGCGATGTCCCCCAAAGGCTAACTCTCTAGCCCTCGCTATCTCCCTGCTTGCTAATTCGGCCTGCTAACTGCTAGCTTGTCCAGATCCGGCCCGCTAACTGCTACCTTGTCTAGCCCGGGCCTACAAACTGTTAGCTTGTTAGCACAGGCCTGCTAACCGCCTGAATCGCCGCGTCTCAAACGCTCACCGGACCCATATTTACTTTCTATCTCTTTTGACTTTTAATTTGTTTATACCTTCCGGAAACCTGCCTCACCCAATGTGATACGGAATCGCTATTATTTTTATTTATTTTTAGAACACACTCAAGAACCTCCAGAAGCTAACCAGCTAACTAGCTACAAGCTATTTAGTCATTGTTAGTTTTTTTTTTTACCTGGATAACACTCGCCAGGCCAGCGTCCCTGCCCCATCCACCGCTGCCCCCTGGACACTGATCTCTTGGCTACATAGCTGATGCACGCTGGACTGTCCATTAATCACGGTACTCCATTCTGCTTGTTTGTTCTATCTGTTGGCCCCGTTGCCTAGTCTATGCCATTTTACCTGCTGTTGTTGTGCTAGCTGATTAGCTGTTGTCTCACCTACTGTTTTAGCTAGCTTTCCCAATTCAACACCTGTGATTACTGTATGCCTCGCTGTATGTCTCTCTCAAATGTCAATATGCCTTGTATACTGTTGTTCAGGTTAGTTATCATTGTTTTAGTTCACAATGGAGCCCCTAGTTCCACTCTTCACGCCCCTGATAACTCCTTTGTCCCACCTCCCACACATGCGGTGACCTCACCCATTACTACCAGCATGTCCAGAGATACAACCTCCCTCATCATCACCCAGTGCCTGGGCTTACCTCCGCTGTACCCGCACCCCACCATACCCCTGTCTGCGCATTATGCCCTGAATATATTCTACCATGCCCAGAAACCTGCTCCTCTTATTCTCTGTCCCCAACGCTCTAGGCGACCAGTTTTGATAGCCTTTAGCCGCACCCTCATACTACTCCTTCTCTGTTCCGCGGGTGATGTGGAGGTAAACCCAGGCCCTGCATGTCCCCAGGCACCCTCATTTGTTGACTTCTGTGATCGAAAAAGCCTTGGTTTCATGCATGTCAACATCAGAAGCCTCCTCCCTAAGTTTGTTTTACTCACTGCTTTAGCACACTCTGCTAACCCTGATGTCCTTGCTGTGTCTGAATCCTGGCTCAGGAAGGCCACCAAAAATTCAGAGATTTCCATACCCAACTATAACATCTTCCGTCAAGATAGAACTGCCAAAGGGGGCGGAGTTGCAGTTTACTGCAGAGATAGCCTGCAAAGTAATGTCATACTTTCCAGGTCCATACCCAAACAGTTCGAACTACTAATTTTGAAAATTACTCTCTCCAGAAATAAGTCTCTCACGGTTGCCGCCTGCTACCGACCCCCCTCAGCTCCCAGCTGTGCCCTGGACACCATTTGTGAATTGATCGCCCCCCATCTAGCTTCAGAGTTTGTTCTGTTAGGTGACCTAAACTGGGATATGCTTAACACCTCGCCAGTCCTACAATCTAAGCTAGATGCCCTCAATCTCACACAAATCATCAAGGAACCCACCAGGTACAACCCTAACTCTGTAAACAAGGGCACCCTCATAGACGTCATCCTGACCAACTGGCCCTCCAAATACACCTCCGCTGTCTTCAACCAGGATCTCAGCGATCACTGCCTCATTGCCTGTATCCGCTACGGAGCCACTGTCAAACGACCACCCCTCATCACTGTCAAACGCTCCCTAAAACACTTCTGTGAGCAGGCCTTTCTAATCGACCTGGCCCGGGTATCCTGGAAGGACATTGACCTCATCCCGTCAGTTGAGGATGCCTGGTCATTCTTTAAAAGTAACTTCCTCACCATTTTAGATAAGCATGCTCCGTTCCAAAAATGCAGAACTAAGAACAGATACAGCCCTTGGTTCACCCCAGACCTGACTGCCATCGACCAGCACAAAAACATCCTATGGCGGACTGCAATAGCATCGAATAGTCCCCGTGATATGCAACTGTTCAGGGAAGTCCGGAACCAATACACGCAGTCAGTCAGGAAAGCTAAGGCCAGCTTCTTCAGGCAGAAGTTTGCATCCTGTAGCTCCAACTCCAAAAAGTTCTGGGACACCGTGAAGTCCATGGAGAACAAGAGCACCTCCTCCCAGCTGCCCACTGCACTGAGGCTAGGTAACACGGTCACCACTGATAAATCCATGATTATCGAAAACTTCAATAAGCATTTCTCAACGGCTGGCCATGCCTTCCGCCTGACTACTTCAACCTCGGCCAACAGCTCCGCCCCCCCCGCAGCTCCTTGCCCAAGCCTCTCCAGGTTCTCCTTTAACCAAATCCAGATAGCAGATGTTCTGAAAGAGCTGCAAAACCTGGACCCGTACAAATCAGCTGGGCTTGACAATCTGGACCCTCTATTTCTGAAACTATCTGCCACCATTGTCGCAACCCCTATTACCAGCCTGTTCAACCTCTCTTTCATATCGTCTGAGATCCCCAAGGATTGGAAAGCTGCCGCAGTCATCCCCCTCTTCAAAGGGGGAGACACCCTGGACCCAAACTGTTACAGACCTATATCCATCCTGCCCTGCCTATCTAAGGTCTTCGAAAGCCAAGTCAACAAACAGGTCACTGACCATCTCGAATCCCACCGCACCTTCTCCGCTGTGCAATCTGGTTTCCGAGCCGGTCATGGGTGCACCTCAGCCACACTCAAGGTACTCAACGATATCATAACCGCCATCGATAAAAGACAGTACTGTGCAGCCGTCTTCATCGACCTTGCCAAGGCTTTCGACTCTGTCAATCACCATATTCTTATCGGCAGACTCAGGAGCCTCGGTTTTTCGGATGACTGCCTTGCCTGGTTCACCAATTACTTTGCAGACAGAGTTCAGTGCGTCAAATCGGAGGGCATGCTGTCTGGTCCTCTGGCAGTCTCTATGGGGGTGCCACAGGGTTCAATTCTCGGGCCGACTCTTTTCTCTGTGTATATCAATCCACCTCTACGCAGACGACACCATTCTATATACCTTCAGCCCGTCTTTGGACACTGTGCTATCTAACCTCCAAACAAGCTTCAATGCCATACAACACTCCTTCCGTGGCCTCCAACTGCTCTTAAACGCTAGTAAAACCAAATGCATGCTTTTCAACCGGTCGCTGCCTGCACCCGCATGCCCGACTAGCATCACCACCCTGGATGGTTCTGACCTAGAATATGTGGACGTCTATAAGTAGCTAGGTGTCTGGCTAGACTGCAAACTCTCCTTCCAGACTCATATCAAACATCTCCAATCGAAAATCAAATCAAGAGTCGGCTTTCTATTCCGCAACAAAGCCTCCTTCACTCACGCCGCCAAGCTTACCCTAGTAAAACTGACTATCCTACCGATCCTCGACTTCGGCGATGTCATCTACAAAATGGCTTCCAACACTCTACTCAGCAAACTGGATGCAGTCTATCACAGTGCCATCCGTTTTGTCACTAAAGCACCTTATACCACCCACCACTGCGACTTGTATGCTCTAGTCGGCTGGCCCTCTCTACATATTCGTCGCCAGACCCACTGGCTCCAGGTCATCTACAAGTCCATGCTAGGTAAAGCTCCGCCTTATCTCAGCTCACTGGTCACGATGGCAACACCCATCCGTAGCACGCGCTCCAGCAGGTGTATCTCACTGATCATCCCTAAAGCCAACACCTCATTTGGCCGCCTTTCGTTCCAGTACTCTGCTGCCTGTGACTGGAACGAATTGCAAAAATCGCTGAAGTTGGAGACTTTTATCTCCCTCACCAACTTCAAACATCAGCTATCTGAGCAGCTAACCGATCGCTGCAGCTGTACATAGTCTATTGGTAAATAGCCCACCCTTTTTCACCTACCTCATCCCCATACTGTTTTTATTTATTTACTTTTCTGCTCTTTTGCACACCAATATCTCTACCTGTACATGACCATCTGATCATTCATCACTCCAGTGTTAATCTGCAAAATTGTAATTATTTGCCTACCTCCTCATGCCTTTTGCACACATTGTATATAGACTCCCCCTTTGGTTTCTACTGTGTTATTGACTTGTTAATTGTTTACTCCATGTGTAACTCTTTGTTGTCTGCTCACACTGCTATGCTTTATCTTGGCCAGGTCGCAGTTGCAAATGAGAACTTGTTCTCAACTAGCCTACCTGGTTAAATAAAGGTGAAATAAAATAAAAATAAACATCTCTTCAGTAGGTCTATGATTGAGTGTAGTCTGGCTCAGGAGTGTGAAGGTGAACAGAAAGACACTGGAGCAACCAACCGCCCTTGCTGTCTTTGCCTGGCCGGTTCCCCTCTCTCCACTGGGATTCTCTGCCTCTAACCCTATTACAGGGGCTGAGTCACTGGCTTACTGGTGCTCTTCCATGCCATCCCTAGGAGGGGTGCGTCACTTAAGTGGGTTGAGTCACTGACGTGATCTTCCTTTCTGGGCTGGCGCCCCCCTTGGGTTGTGCCGTGGCGGAGATCTTTGTGGGCTATACTTGGCCTTGTCTCAGGATGGTAAGTTGGTGGTTTGAGATATCCCTCTAGTGGTGTGGGGGCTGTGCTTTGGCAAAGTGGGTGGGGTTATATCCTGCCTGTTTGGCCCTGTCCGGGGGTGTCATCGGATGGGGTCACAGTGTAACCAGACCCCTCCTGTCTCAGCCTCCAGTATTTATGCTGCAGTAGTTTATGTGTTACACCCTCGACAACCACTGTGATTATTATTATTTGACCCTGTTGGTCATCTATGAACATTTGAACATCTTGTACATGTTCTGTTATAATCTCCACCCGGCACAGCCAGAAGAGGAATGGCCACCACTCATAGCCTGGTTCCTCTCTAGGTTTCTTCCTAGGTTCTGGCCTTTCTAGGGAGTTTTTCCTAGCCACCGTGCTTCTACACCTGCATTGCTTGCTGTTTGGGGTTTTAGGCTGGGTTTCAGTACAGCAGTTGTCGAGGGTGCAGCAAGTCAGCACCTCAGGAGTAAATGTCAGTTGGCTTTTCATAGCCGATCATTAAGAGTATCTCTACGGCTCCTGCTGTCTCTAGAGAGTTGAAAACAGCAGGTCTGGGACAGGTAGCACGTCCTGTGAACAGGTCAGGATTCCATAGCCGCAGGCAGAACAGTTGAAACTGGAGCAGCAGCTCGGCCAGGTGGACTGTGGACAGCAAGGAGTCATCATGCCAGGTAGTCCTGAGGCATGGTCCTAGGGCTCAGGCCCTCCGATAGAGAGAAATAGAGAATTAGAGAGAGCATACTTAAATTCACACAGGACACCAGATAAGAGAGGAGAAGTACTCCAGATATAACTGACCCTAGCCCCCGACACATAAACTACTGCAGCATAAATAATGGAGGCTGAGACAGGAGGGGTCAGGAGACACTGTGGCCCCATCCGAACAATATCGCCCTAGTGTAATGTAATGACTATATTTTACCACTAGAGTGCATCATTGCACCTCAAATGTTTAAATGAGACCCCTAGTTGACCAGAAAATGTTACTGTTTTTTTGGTAGCCTACAGTGTCATAGCCATTGATGGTGGAGGGGAATCTTAAGGACAGTGGTTGGTTGTCGCATCAAATTTAACTCTATCAATGATTAATTTGAAGATGTCTTACTGTCCAGCAGTTTTCCTGATTGTAATGGTTATTTAATATTTTACTTATAGACCCCCAAATCTGGAGGGACATTATACAGATGGACATCGCTTGAGCCGCACTCAAGGGCACAACAGCACGCATACCCCATCTGGTGTTTTCACACAGCAACCTTATGGCCAGCCGTCTACAATATGCCTTTCACCGCCCCACCAAATGTTGAGATGGAATAGTCTGTATTCTGATTAGATCTGTGGGTATGGTCTGGGTCTGAGAAACCCCAGGGGTCAAACTAGATAATGATCTGAGATATCACCGGGAACTCGTTTATTTTGTATTTTTTCATATTTATTTGTAAGGTTTTATTGGTTTTTGGATAGTGGCAGGCTTGAATAGAAGGGACAGGTGAGAAGGTCAGTCGGGCCGGGATTCAATCCCACGCAGGCAGGGGGACCATACATGTACAGGAGTGAGGGGCCTTATACACTAGACTAGACTAACTCCAGGCACTAGTATGTGTATTTCAATACTTTACGGGCCAGTTTCACAGACAGATTAAATAGCATGCACATTATAAAATCTCCATTGAAATGGCTTAATACAGTGCATGCAGAAAGTATTAAGACCCTTTAAGACTTTTTCCACATTTGTTACGTTACAGACTTATTCTAAAATTGATTAAATTGTTTACACACAATACCCCATACTGACAAAGACCCTTTACTCAGTACTTTGTTGAAGCACCTTTGGCAGCGATTACAGCCTCGACTTCTTGGGTATGATTCTTCAAGCTTGGCACACCTGTATTTGGGGAGTTTCTCCCATTCTTCTCTGCAGATCCTCTCAAGCTCTGTCAGATTGGATGGGGAGCGTCGCAGCACAGCTACTTTTAGGTCTCTCCAGAGATGTTCCATTGGTTTCAAGTCTGGGCTCTGGCTGGGCCACTCAATGACATTCAGAGACTTGTGCCAAAGCCACTCCTGCGTTGTCTTGGCTGTGTGCTTAGGGTCATTGTCCTGTTGGAAGGTGAACCTTTGTTCCAGTCTGAGGTCCTAAGGGCTCTGAAGCAGGTTTTCATCAAGGATCTTTCTGTACTTTGCTCCGTTCATCTTTCCCTCGATCCTCTTCTCCCAGTCCATGCCGCTGAAAAACATCCCCACAGCATGATGCTGCCACCACCATGCATCACCGTAGGGATGTTGCCAGGTTTCTTTCAGATGTGATGCTTGGCATTCAGGCCCAAGAGCTCAATCTTGGTTTCATCAGACCAGAGAATCTTATTTCTCATGGTCTGAGAGTCTTTAGGTGCCTTTTGACAAACTCCAAGTGGGCTGTCATGTGCCTTTTACTGAGAAGTGGCATCCGTCTGGCCACTCTACCATAAAGGCCTGATTGGTGGAGTGCTGCAGAGATGGTTGTCCTTCTGGAAGTTTATCCCATCCCCACAGAGGAACTTTGGAGCTCTGTCAGAGTGACCATCGGGTTCGTGGTCACCTCCATGACCAAGGCTCTTCTTCATCAATTGCTCAGTTTGGCTGGGCGGCCAGCTCTAGGAAGAGTCTTGGTGATTATAAACTTCTTCCATTTAAGAATGATGGGGGCCACTGTGTTCTTGGGGACCTTCAATACTGCAGAAATAGTTTTTTACCCTTCCCCAGATCTGTGCCTCGATACAATCATGTCTCTGCGCTTTACAGAGATTCATTGGACCTCATGGCTTGGTTTTAACTCTGACACGCACTGTCAACTGTGGAACCTTTATATAGACAGGTGTGTGCCTTTCCAAATGTCCAATCAATTGAATTTACGACAGGTGGACTCCGAGTTGTAGAAACATCTCAAGGCGTATGGAAACCGGATGCACCTGAGCTCAATTTCGAGTCTCATAGCAAAGGGTCTGAATACTTATGTAAATAAGGTATCTGTTTTTATTTTTTATAAATTTATATAAAATCTGTTTTCGCTTTGCCATTATGGGGTGTTGTGTTTAGAATGATGAGGGAAAAAATATTTGAATCCATTTTAGAATAAGGCTGTAACGTAACAAACTGTGGAAAAAGTCAAAAGGTCTGAATACTTCCGAATGCACTTTGTGTCCAGGAAACCGTCCCTACACATGCCGGCGTGTCTGAAGTAGAGAACAATCATACCAAGTGGCTATTCATCAAATGCTTTATTACAAACCAAAACAGTAATTATTCAGATATTGTACAAATATACATTTTTCACTCGAGAAGGAGGTATGTACATTTCCTTTTTGGTTTACAACAACTCAAAGTAACTGCATGACATTGTCAATCAAAGAAAATAGAGTGAGAGAGAACATTTCCCCCCTAACGCTGTTGGTGAAAAGGGCTTAACGCAAGCGGGACACAGAGAGCACAGTTTAAGAAAGTGCAAAGTACTTATGACTGAATTCTTAACCCAAAGGAGTAAACTGAAAATGAACATAACTTTCCTTTTTTACAGTCATAGCATTTGTATTAACTGTAACATTGTTTTGTACAAGATGATCATTTATATATTTATATAAGCATTGAGGCAAAAATACAGTATTGTTCTTTCTCTAGTTAAGTATCTGTGACATGCATATCCATCATTTTTCAGCTTTGGGTGGATTCTTTCGCTCTTGAACATTACACTGTATGCATGATATCAAAGGTCCCATCACTCAAACCATAGTGGAGGTATTTAGTAGACAGACTAATAAATGACATCAAGATGCAAGTTTGGTACTAGTTAACCTATGGTAATGGCCTTTTGGAGTCGATACATGGTGAAAGGGCAACGTAACGCCTGTGGTTCACGTTGTTCCTATCCCCAGCATGGTTTGGAGCATTCCCATTCCTCCTGTCTGCCAAGCAAGACATTCAAACGAAAAAGGGTGGAAACCCTAATGATTCAGGACACAGAGCCCTCTGCCAGGGGAATTCACAGAGCCACTCAGATAACAGAAAAATCAATACCGGTGCGTATCCTACCCCATCAAACGGCCGTAAGAGCCACATTCAATCATCGGCCTCCCTGTATTGGCTTTTAAAGGTATAATGGGAAATTCAAAGGGGGTTGTGGTGGGTAATCAGGAGCTCTCCCTCAGGTGTCGTCCTCTCATCTCGCCACTCATCCGTCTCCTGGTTTAAAGGTGCTTTTCAACCAGAAGTGGGCAAGCTGGAAGTACTCGAGTCACAGAGACAAAATTGCTATTTTCTTTTCACTCTTTGAACTGCCCACGATCATGAAATAATCTCATCAAAAATAGTCCGACTTTACAAAATACAATTATTGATACAAACTAATCTGGGTGATTTCAACCAGGCACGAAAAGACAGGTACATTTTGAACCTTTTTCGAGTCACCCGTCCTTGTTTGAACCATTTCCTTGGCCAGAATATGAGTGTGCTCTTATGCTCTGCACCGCTGGACAAGAAGAGCCCTCCCTCCTGGGTGATCTAAGATGAGTTTGCTGGGTTCTCCTGGAGGGCGCCACAGCATCAGTCACTCCAAATAGCTCCTGACATCTCATCCATTGCATTGCGATTGAGCCAGAATAACAGGGGTGTCTCTTTGGAGGAAGCAGTCATAACACTGAAGGACCAATGTGCTTCTGCGTAGAGGCAGAGAAGACTATCGCTAGGCAGAAGTCACGCATTTGGATCAGATGAAAGCTCAGGCAAAAGTTGACATTTAAATCAGAGAATGGTAGGGCATAATTCAACACTTTCAGCCAGGATATTTTACTGAGGTTGAGTGTTGTTTAAATTCTGTTTGGCCACCATGAAGAGACTTCACTCAAAGCTATTGTCCTTTTCATTCTGCTTGAAATGGAATCAATCTCAGGTGTACCGTAGAGTTAACCATTTAAAACTGTAAAACGGTGTTTAATGTTTTGTGAATAATACTTTTTTTGTGGTGTATTCAATTAAAATGTGTATGTTAACCTAAGGCCCTCTTTAGGATTATCATTACTGTTCTTCTATAATCACAAGATGGTGCTGAGCCAACGCATGTGATATCATATTATGATGTGTATGGCCCTCGTTTTCTCATTATACAGAATATATTTTGTATTTTTTCAGACACAGTTCAACTGCAGGGGATTAAATGTATTGCTGCAAATCTCTGCTCATTAAAAAACAAGGATTCATCCAATGATTTTGGGCTGGAATCAATCTATATCGCGGAAGTATTTCAAATGTAAAGGTCATTTTCTATTCAGCCGACTGTGAATGCGGTCTCCGCGAACGCGGGAACATTGCCTTTACATTTAAATGGAGCTATAACGCGGATCTTGCACGTTAGTTGGCGATACAAATTGAATCCAGCCCTTTATATACTGCACGGCATAGAACACATTCATATGTTAGTTCATTCATTTTGGATGAATGCAAATGTCATTAACACAACACAAATTAAAACAGAAATGCCATTAACCGTCTTCAACAAACATCAACTGTGGCACTTTATCGATAGGGCTTAAGTTCACCCCTTTAATAACAATCTTTAAACATTCTGAAGCAATCTGAAAGAAATGAAATAGAAAAAAAGGAAACGTAGAATATTAGACAATACATATTAAGCAATACATATTTCAGCCATTAATAATCCCCTATGATGACCACAGTCATATATTCCTATGGCCTTAATTGACGCTGTCCATGAACATGGGAAGATAACGTTACATAAGTCCAGACTTGTTGAGTGTATAGTGCTGGACGCACAGGAAAGATGGGAAATCAATATTGATATCTTTCGTGTTGCTGCGAGTGACCCATGTACAGGTGTACAGGATGACAGGTGACATGTCTAGGTGGAGTCTCTTACTTAAGCTATATCATCTTTGTACAATCACAGGCAAACATCCCTCTTGTATCAGCATCAAACTTTCCTCCACTCTCATTGGTGTGTCAATCAATCGGTGCATCCCCTGCACCCTCTTCCTTACTAAACCAATCACCATGCCTGCTGGCCTTGGCAGGTATCCCGGAGGAGATTACATGGAGGTCTGTGATGCCAGCAAAGAAGCCTGGGAGATATTGATTGGCTCGGTGTGGCAGAGTGTGTGAGTGTGGTAGGTGTGGTGCTCAGGCAAATCCAGAGAGAGGTTTACTTTTCCTTTCTTTTAGTTTTTTTTCTCTCTTTGTCTTGTTTGCCGTCTGGTTTGTCCTGGTTGGTAGCAGGTATCAGGTGTCGTAAGACAGCCAGACACCCTCGCCTGATCTCTGCTGAGCTATGCAGCCTGTGTATCTCCTTTGTTTGCTCTTTTCCAGTCCTGTTTGCTCTCACTCCCTCCCTCCCTTTGTCCATAACCCATTCTGCTTTCATGGCTCTGTCGGTTTGGTTTAAAAATACCTCAACTCTACACAGGGTCCTCCCTTTGTTCCTCTTCTTCCACCTCAGAGTATGACACACATCACTGACCTCATCGGAGTATGATACACATCACTGACCTCGTCAGAGTATGACACACATCACTGACCTCATCGGAGTATGATACACATCACTGACCTCATCGGAGTATGATACACATCACTGACCTCGTCAGAGTATGATACACATCACTGACCTCGTCAGAGTATGATACACATCACTGACCTCGTCAGAGTATGATACACATCACTGACCTCGTCAGAGTATGATACACATCACTGACCTCGTCAGCAAAATCAGGCAAAAACACAATGAATGTTCTGTTGTCATGGGATATCATGCGAACAAAAGATTTTGCTCTGTTTTGTTTGTACAGGAGACAAAACCTCCTACAAAAGTATTCCCTTCGTAGAATGCACTCAATGATACTTTTAGTTGATGATATGGCTGGTTTTCACAGGGTTTCTGGGGGCAGGCTGGGTGTTGCTATCAGCTGTGTACTGGGGCTTCTTGTGTCTGTCTGCGTCTACTCCCTCCACTTCTCCCTCCCTCCCTCCTACACAGTCTGAAAGGCCTGGGTCTGGGCAGGGATCATGACCGGCGTTGCTCCCATGCGGGCCAGGTTCCCGGGGCTTAGCTTTGGGGGAGGGCTGAGCTTGGCCGGGGCTGTGCGGGGCTCAGGGGTCTTGGGGACCACCTGTGTGTAGGCAGGGGGCTGTTGGGGGAAGCTGGGGGGCTGGCCGTTCTCCTTGAGGGCGGCAACGTCAGGAAGCCGGGCGCGGGGCCCCCGGGGGGCTGTGGTGTGGACCATGGACTGGGTGGAGGAGGTGCCCGAGCGGGAGCTTCCAGAACGGGACGAGGAGAGAGAGTTGGGCTTCACCAGTTTGGCTTTGGGAGCCTCCGCATCCTCTCTGAGACAGAGACAAAGACATGTGGCTCAGGACATCAAAGGATGTCACTCAATGAAACAAGATAATATTAATGAAATGACAACCTTCCGCATAATGCACAGTGAGTGCATTACAAGCACATCTATAATGGTTTAAATGCATGCATAACACATAACGCACAATGCGTACACTACCGGTCAAACGTTTTAGAACAACTACTCTTTGGTTTTTCTTTATTTTTACTATTTTCTACATTGTAGAATAATAGTGATGACACATATGGAATGTAGTAACCAAACAAGTGTTATTCTTCAAATAACCACCCTTTGCCTTGATGACAGCGTTGCACACTCTTGGCATTCTCTCAACCAGCTTCATGTGGTAGTCACCTGGAATGCATTTCAATTAACAGGTGTACCTTAATTTGTGGAATTTATTTCCTTCTTAATGCATTTCAGACAATCAGTTGTGTTGTGACAAGGTAGGGGGGTATACAGAAGATAGCCCTATTTGTTAAAAGACCAAGTCTATATTATGGCAAGAACAGCTCAAATAAGCAAAGAGAAATGACAGTCCATCATTACCTTAAGATATGAAATTCAGTCAACCATCAAGCGCTATGATGAAACTGTCTCTCATGAGGACCGCCACAGGAATGAAAGACCCAGAGTTACCTCTGCTGCCGAAGATAAGTTCATTAGAGTTACTAGCCTCAGAAATTGCAGCCCAAATAAATGCTTCACAGAGTTCAAGTAACAGACACATCTCAACATCAACTGTTCAGAGGAGACTGTGTGAATCAGGCCTTCATGGTCGAATTGCTGCAAAGAAACCACCAGAGGTGTGGACTCGAGTCACATGACTTGGACTTGAGTCAGAGTCGAGACACAAATATGATGACTTACAACTCGACTTTGACTTTAACAACAATGACTCGTGACTTGACTTGGACGTGCCCCAGGACTACCTGACATGATGACTCTTTGCTGTCCCCAGTCCACCTGACCGTGCTGCTGCTCCAGTTTCAACTGTTCTGCCTTATTATTATTCGACCATGCTGGTCATTTATGAACATTTGAACATCTTGGCCATGTTCTGTTATAGTCTCCACCCGGCACAGCCAGAAGAGGACTGGCCACCCCTCATAGCCTGGTTCCTCTCTAGGTTTCTTCCTAGGTTTTGGCCTTTCTAGGGAGTTTTTCCTAGCCACCGTGCTTCTACACCTGCATTGCTTGCTGTTTGGGGTTTTAGGCTGGGTTTCTGTACAGCACTTTGAGATATCAGCTGATGTACGAAGGGCTATATAAATAAATTTGATTTGATTTGAAGCTGGTTGAGAGAATGCCCAGAGTGTGCAAAGCTGTCACATCAAGACAAAGTGTGGCTATTTTAATCTCAAAAGAAAATATATTTTAATTTGTTTAACACTTTGTTTGGTTACTACATGATTCCATTTATGTTCCATGTGTTATTTCATAGTTTTGATGTCTTCACTATTATTCTACAATGTAGAAAATAGTAAAAATAAAGAAAAAACATTGAATGAGTAGGTGTTCTAAAACCTTTGGCCGGTAGTGTATGTCTGCATCCATTATGAACTTGTACGTCTTCATATAAAACGGATGTGTTCTTTGCAGTAACAGCAGTAGCTGACCAAATACATGGTACTCTGAATGACAGAATAACTGGTATCCCCTTCTTACAATGAACCCTAGTTAGGTCAGGTAAGGACAGCACCTCATCGACATGCACTTAATTGTCACCACTTCATTAGCAACCCCTCACCTTCTCTAATTCAACATCAGTTTGATATCAGACTGTGTGTATGTATGTGTCGCCGCTAATGCTCCATATGTCAACAGTGACTGTCAGCTAGGCGACTCTTCCCCTTGCTATGCCACTCCATTATTGGTGCGCAGCCATCCCCATGTGCCTGCAGAATTCAGCCTGGCACTGGCTCCGCTATCGCCAAAAAATAGCTGCTGTTGTAACAAGCACTGCCAGCAGGCAGCAGACAAAATTTAGGACGCTCCGAGGGATGGGAAGGAACCTGCTCCGAGGGATTGGGAGGAACCTGCTCCGAGGGATTGGGAGGAACCTGCTCCGAGGGATGGGAAGGAACCTGTTCCAAGGGATTGGGAGGAACCTGCTCCGAGGAATGGGGAGGAACCTGCTCTGAGGGATGGGAAGGAACCTGCTCTGAGGGATGGGGAGGAAAGGGGAGTGTATACACAGGCTGGAGAGAGGATGCTACACAGGCTGGAGAGGGGATGCTACACAGGCTGGAGAAGGGATGCTACACAGTCTGGAGAGGGGATGCTACACCGGCTGGAGAAGGGATGCTACACAGGCTGGAGAGAGGATGCTACACAGGCTGGAGAGAGGATGCTACACAGGCTGGAGAAGGGATGCTACACAGGCTGGAGAGAGGATGCTACACAGGCTGGAGAAGGGATGCTACACAGGCTGGAGAGAGGATGCTACACAGGCTGGAGAGAGGATGCTACACAGGCTGGAGAAGGGATGCTACACAGGCTGGAGAAGGGATGCTACACAGGCTGGAGAGAGGATGCTACACAGGCTGGAGAAGGGATGCTACACAGTCTGGAGAGGGGATGCTACACCGGCTGGAGAAGGGATGCTACACAGGCTGGAGAGAGGATGATACACAGGCTGGAGAGAGGATGCTACACAGGCTGGAGAAGGGATGCTACACAGGCTGGAGAGAGGATGCTACACAGGCTGGAGAGAGGATGGTACACAGGCTGGAGAGAGGATGGTACACAGGCTGGAGAGAGGATGCTACACAGGCTGGAGAGAGGATGGTACACAGGCTGGAGAGAGGATACTACACAGGCTGGAGAGGGGATGGTACACAGGCTGGAGAGAGGATGGTACACAGGCTGGAGAGAGGATGCTACACAGGCTGGAGAGAGGATGCTACACAGGCTGGAGAGGGGATACTACACAGGCTGGAGAGGGGATGGTACACAGGCTGGAGAGAGGATGGTACACAGGCTGGAGAGAGAATGCTACACAGGCTGGAGAGGGGATACTACACAGGCACTGAGAGTGAAGTCAAGTCCCTTTTTGTACCAACTAGGTGACGTTTGTTCCCACCCCATCTGTTTATGTATTTACTTTTTGTTATTTTTGATTCAATATGTTCTGTGTTTTTGTCTATCTGCAAATTACCTTAACTAACCTAAGTGTGTGTGTGTGTGTGTGTGTGTGTGTGTACCTGATCTCGTTAGGGGTCTCCTCCTCCTCGTATTTCTTCTTCTCCTTCTTGCGGAACACCAGCCAAATAATGAGAATGATGAGGAGGACACCGAAGGACACGCCCACCACGGCACCCGCCACCACACCCATGCCCCGCACATCTAAAATGTACACAAAGATAAATATGGTTCACAGGTTGAAAGAATGGGATAGCTATTACTGTCCTACAGATCATCTTTGGTAACCCTAATGGGGTTATAATATGAGACGTGTGTACGTGGGTGTTGGTTATAGCCTGGGTTACTCACAGTGCATCTTGACCTCTACGGTGCAGCTCTCCTCTCCCACATCGTTGCTGGCGGTACATTTATACACCCCAGCACTCTCCTTGGTCAGGTTCCTCAGTGTCACTATCTCTGAGTTTTTCAAATCTTACACGAGAACAGGACAAGGTCAAATTCAAATACAATTGTATTTGTCACATGTTTCGTGTAGACTAAGGCCCAGATTCAATCAGATCAAGTGTTACCGGAGATAGCAGACAGCCACATAGTGAGTGTTTTGGAGGTGGAACTGTGTTGGAGCTGTCAAATCGGTGATCAGCTCCTCTTGTGATCATTGTCACAAAGCCACACCCCCCCACTCAAATTAGAAATTCAGAACGAGAAAGTGTAGGCAATATAGAAATAATGTATTTTTCAAATAAATTGAAAAATCATGAAAATAAATAATGAGGGTTTCTATCATCTTAATGGAGGTGTAGATTACATCTATCATCTTAATGGAGGTGTAGATTACATCTATCATCCTAATAGAGGTGTAGATTACATCTATCATCTTAATGGAGGTGTAGATTACATCTATCATCCTTATGGAGGTGTAGATTACATCTATCATCTTAATGGAGGTGTAGATTACATCTATCATCCTAATGGAGGTGTAGATTACATCTATCATCCTTATGGAGGTGTAGATTACATCTATCATCCTTATGGAGGTGTAGATTACATCTATCATCTTAATGGAGGTGTAGATTACATCTATCATCCTAATAGAGGTGTAGATTACATCTCACGTTTCAAATGTATAAACAAGGCTGCATGGGATTTCTGTTAATGACTCGGTGGAGCCAAAGGTAATGTCTGCTGTATGTAAACTCAGCAAAAAAAAGAAACGTCCTCTCACTGTCAACTGCATTTATTTTCAGCAAACTTAACATGTGTAAATATTTGTATGAACATAAGATTCAACAACTGAGACATAAACTGAACAAGTTCCACAGACATGTGACTAACAGAAATGGAATAATGTGTCCCTGAACAAAGGGGGGGGGGGTTAAATTCAAAAGTAACAGTCAGTATCTGGTGTGGCCACCAGCTGCATTAAGTACTGCAGTGCATCTCCTCCTTATGGACTGCACCAGATTTGCCAGATCTTGCTGTGAGATGTTACCCCACTCTTCCACCAAGGCACCTGCAAGTTCCTGGACATTTCTGGGGGGGAATGACCCTAGCCCTCACCCTCCGATCCAACAGGTCCTAGACGTGCTCTATGGGATTGAGATCCGGGCTCTTCGCTGGCCATGACAGAACACTGACATTCCTATCTTGCAGGAAATCACTCACAGAACAAGCATTGTGGCTGGTGGCATTGTCATGCTGGAGGGTCATGTCAGGATGAGCCTGCAGGAAGGGTACCACATGAGGGAGGAGGATGTCTTCCCTATAACGCACAGCTTTGAGATTGCCTGCAATGACAACAAGCTCAGTTCGATGATGCTGTGACACAACGCCCCAGACCATGACGGACCCTCCACCTCCAAATCGATTCCGCTCCAGAGTACAGGTCTCGGTGTAACACTCATTCCTTCGTCAATAAACACAAATCTCACCATCACCCCTGGTGAGACAAAACCGTGACTCGATCGAGGGATTGTGCGTTCCTGGTGTAACTTGGACTGTTGTTGTTGCCATCCTGTACCTGTCCCGCAGGTGTGATGTTCGGATGTACTGATACTCTGCAGGTGTTGTTGCACGTGGTCTGCCACTGCAAGGACGAACAGCTGCCCGTCCTGTCTCCCTGTAGCGCTGTCTTAGGCGTTACAATGCAATTTATGCAATTTATTTCCCTGGCCACATCTGCAGTCCTCATTCCTCCTTGCAACATGCCTAAGGCACTTCTCGCAGATGAGCAGGAACCCTGGGCATCTTTCTTTTGGTGTTTTTCAGAGTCAGTAGAAAGGTCTCTTTAGTGTCCTAAGTTTTCATAACTGTGACCTTAATTGTCTACCGTCTGTAAGCTGTTAGTGTCTTAATGACCGTTTCACAGGTACATGTTCATTAATTGTTTATGGTTCATTGCACAAGCATGGGAAACAATGAAGATCTGTGAAGTTATTTGGATTTTTACGAATTATCTTTGAAAGACAGGGTCCTGAAAAAGGGGCGTTTCTTTTTTTGCTGAGTTTATAATGCCGGGAGCCACTTGTGGATTTGACAGCTCTAATGCAGGTCCACCTCCGACACGCCAAAACATCCACTATGCAGATGTCCGCTAAAGCAGATCTGATTGAAGTCCTAACAGTGAAATGCTTACTTACAGGGTCTTTTCCAACAATGCAGAGTTAAGATAAAACATTGAAATAGAAATACGAGGAATAAATACACCGTGAATAACGAGTAAAAAAGAACATGGCTAATACAGGGAGTACCAGTACCGAGTCGATGTACAGGGGTACGAGGTAACTAAGGTAGCTATGTACAATACATATAGGTAGGGGTAAAGTGACATAGTGTAACAGTATAACTTTAGACCGTCCCCTCGCCCATACCCGGGCGCGAACCAGGGACCCTCTGCACACATCAACAACAGTCACCCACGAAGCATCGTTACCCATCGCTCCACAAAAGCCTTGCAGAGCAAGGGGAACCACTACTTCAAGGTCTCAGAGCAAGTGACGTCACCGATTGAAACACTATATAGCGCGCACCACCCCGTTACAATAGCAACAGGATAGATAATAGACAGTAGCAGCAGTGTGTGAGTGTGTGTGGGTAAAAGAGTTGGTGCAAAACGGGGTCAATGCAGCTAGTCCGGGTAGCCATTTGATTAGTTATTTAGCAGTCTTGTTATGCAGTCTTATAGCTTGGGGTTAGAAGCTGTTCAGGTTCCTGTTGGTTCCAGACTTGGTGCACTGGTACCGCTTGCCATGCAGTAGCAAAGAGAACAGTCTATGGCTTGGGGGCTGAAGTTTTTTTGGGCCTTTTTTGGGCCTTCCTGTAGCGCCTTGCGGTCGGGTGCCTTGCAGTTGCCATACCAAGCGGTGATGCAGTCAGTCAAGATGCTCTCAATGGTGCAGCTGTTGAACTTTTTGAGGATCTGAGGGCCCATGCCAAATCTTTTCAACCTCCTGAGGGGGAGAGGTGCTGAGATGCCCTCTTCACAACTGTATGGATGTGTGTGGACCATGATAATTCCTTGGAACTTTTAGTTCTCAACTGACTCCACAACAGCCCCATCGTTGTGGATGGGGGTGTGCTCACCCCTCCGTTTCCTGTAGTCCACAATCAGCTCCCTTATCTTGCTGACGTGGAGGGAGAGGTTGTTGTCCTGGCATCACACTGCCAGGTCTCTGACCTCCTCCCTATAGGCTATCTCATCGTCGTCGGTGATCAGTTGTACCACCGTTGTGTCGTCAGCAAACTTGATGATGGTATTGGAGTTGTGAGTGAACAGGGGGTACAGGAGGGGACTTAGCACACACCCCTGTGGGGCCCCCGTGTTGATGGTCAGCGTGGCAAATGTGTTGTTTCCTACCCTTATTACCTGGTGGCGGTCCGTCAGGAAGTTCAGGATACAGTGAGGTACAGTAATTGTGATGCAATTTAAAGCTTTTTTTCAACTATCAAATCCAGAAACACTATTGCAAGTGATGGTTATGTGGAGAGTGTTTGAACTTTTAACAATCATCGGATACATCAAATGAGATATTTTAAGAAAAATTGTGATAGATAATAATGGAAATGTATAAAGTTAAACTAATTCAGTGACCAAACCATGATCCAAACCATGGTGTCTCTTTTACATTTTCCTGCAAGGTCCCTTTCATAATGTTTCTTCGCATGTGTGGCTCAGTTGGTAGAGCATGGCGCTTGCTATGCCAGGGTTGTGGGTTTTATTCCCACGGGGGACCAGTATTAAAAATGTATGTACTCACTCTGGCTAATTGACTAAAACATTGTAATTGTAAAAAATTTGTAGTACTGTTCCCAGTTATAGACCAATTTCTTTACCTAAACTATTCAATAAAGAACAGAAATTCATAGGGCGTCGGGCTGGTGTTTGATTTGGGATTGGTAAACTCAATCCTTTGCTGTGACAGATGGGAATGGACAGTTTCCCAGAACGTAGTAGGAGTGCTATTGACTAAGAACTTGGTCGAGTCTGCATGTGAGAAATTACTCTACCAACACTTGTCACTAACGCTAACTGGACATGTGAACAAGGTCAAACAAGGATACTGGAGAATGTGTATTTGCATTGAAATAGGTCTGGCATTCTGACACACACTTTCATTATGTAAAGTACAGTATGTTCTGTCCCAAAAGTCCTTAAAGGGGATCTGGAAATTACTCAATGTTTTCATCTCAAGTAGGATATCTTAGTTGGAGTTTAATTCAGTGTATGACTTATGACAGACTTATGTCTTGAAGGCACAGGAAATACACCCACACACACACACACAGAGCCTGCAGTGGACTAGAGGGCTTACCTATGAGGGCCAGTGGGGGCAGCTTTCCCACGTACTTGCCCTTGTCCAGCAGCCTCTCCCATTTGTAGTTTATGGGGTCAGAGCCATCTGTAGACTTACAGCTCATCTTAACATCACTACCCTCCAACAGCCGGCCCTCCATCCAACACCGCGGCTTAGACGGCTTCACTGGGGACAGAGAGAAAGAAAGAGACAAACACACACATTTTTGTGTTAGATAATAACAGGTTCATATTTCCCACGACATACCTTTAAAATAACAAAAAAATTATCTTATCCACAAATGATCTCATCTTGAGTTCTTGGACTTAAATGAAAGTGCACCTAAAATAAAACAACAGTGATCTTATGTAATGGTTCAGGTACTGTATAAAAAGAACGAGAAGGTACATTAGAAGTGAGAGTATTGTCAGAATGAGGGCTTCTGTAGTTCCACTGTGTGTATCTGGGGCATCATGGGCTCAGGGAGACAGGGAGGAGGGGAGTAGAGTTCACTATGAGAGCCAGAAGACCAAAACTTCAGCCTTGACTGACAGTAAGACCACCACCCAACCTGACATCTGGACTGAGCTGAAACACCTGAGAGATGTGGTGCAGAATCTGGGAACCATCATGGTGGAACAGTGGAACATGGTGGAACAGAGCTAAAGACATTGAACACAGGTAATATGTGAGTTATATTTTACATTAGGCTGAAATCTAAATTGAGATCAGTGTACACCATTCAGACTTTGATGTAAGTCATGCATTGATGTCAATGGGAGACAATTATAATTATACCCATTATGTATGAAGTGTACCATATAAAGTCAGTCATATATCATAATACTGACTGAATGTTATTTTAGCCATGGGGACCAGACTGACAACCAGTGAGACCAGACTGACAACCAGTGAGATGAGACTGACAACCAGTGAGACCAGACTGAAAATCAGTGAGATTAGACTGACAACCAGTGAGATGAGACTGACAACCAGTGAGACCAGACTGAAAATCAGTGAGATTAGACTGACAACCAGTGAGATGAGACTGACAACCAGTGAGACCAGACTGAAAATCAGTGAGACCAGACTGACAACCAGTGAGATGAGACTGACAACCAGTGAGAACAGACTGAAAATCAGTGAGATTAGACTGACAACCAGTGAGATGAGACTGACAACCAGTGAGACCAGACTGAAACTCAGTGAAAAAGAACACAACTACATAATGTACATACTGTATGTTAGCTTTGAGATAGTGTTATATGGACCAGAAGAAAGCCAAACATATCATATTATTGGTTATTGTTGATACAATTACAGCACAAGCAGCAGAGCTGTCAACTATTGGGACCACACAGTGAGAAAGAGGTGGAGGGGCTGAAGGGAGAAAATTCAGGTATTGTAGCTATCCCGAATCTTAATAGTAGACTTAGTGGTTTTGATCCAATTAAGACTAATGTAATGGAGGCCAGGGAGACAGACAGTGAGAGAGAGGTGGAGGAACTGATCCAATTAAGACTAATGTAATGGAGGCCAGGGAGACAGACAGTGAGAGAGAGATGGAGGAACTGATCCAATTAAGACTAATGTAATGGAGGCCAGGGAGACAGACAGTGAGAGAGAGGTGGAGGAACTGAAAAGGCATAAAGCAGGTGAGAATACAACAAATTCTACAACAGTATGTTGTAACAATTATGCTCTTCAGAAACCAATTACAAACCAGGCTAAATTATTAATTATAATAATGTATTCTTAATAAGATCCTCTTAGATGTAAAGTCTAGTGTAGCCACTTTTGAGGACACCAGCTCAAGTTCACAGTACAAATATGATAAAATGTGATATTATGTATTTCCTATTCAGCAAAACTGTATGAATAAGGCCGTCATACAGAATCATTAAAAACATTCATTAATGACAGACATATAGTGCTTTCTGAGTGCTTACAGCAGTATAAAGTAATCTACCAATATCAAATTAGCAATAATGACCGAGTTGACTGGTGCATCACTGACAAGTCTGGGGTCATAGAATCTCCTACTAGATAGACCAACCAACATGTTAAGTCTCTAGACTAGATCTGTATGTACATTAACCAGTGGTTCTGTTGTATTTTTGGTACACCGGTTCTCTCACAATAACTTCACAACATATCTCCCTATGAACAAACTTGATCAAGCACACATACACATTTAAACCATGTTTGAGAAATTCAATTTTTATTAGTGCAGTTTAAAAGGGTAATTTAGTACAAGACCAGGTTTAAAGGGATGACATAATGCCCACTGGATGATGTCATTGGAAACACTTTTTTTCCGTCTACATTTTTTTAATACAAAACATAGAAAGCCAACGTTTTCACATTTGATGTTGGGTTGGTGCTGGAGATGATGAATATGAGGTTGAAAATTGGTGACAATTTCCATTTAATGTATGTCTGGGAGACCACTCCAGAATGTTCAACTGGATACTGATGAGTTTTCTGACATAAATTATGTTATTTTCAACAGTGCTTAAATGTGTGGATGAGAGACCAAGCATATTTATTTCCACTAATAAATACATAACAATTTGACAATGTCTCTGTCCTTTCTATGTGCTTCCAGATTTATATATTCTAACAACTTTATATAACCAGATATCAATACATACAGACACTGTATTCCTCCAAAAATCTATATAAAATCCACCATACAGTATCTTGTCCATATACATTGCTGACAGTGAAAGTAATTAAGTGTTAGCCATTCAGTTATTTAAAATGCGTACTTCTTTACAGTTCCAATACATCTCCAATATCAATAGCCCAGTAAAATGGTATACTATAAATACAAAAGTATGCGTATAGCCCTTCAAATGAGTGGATTCGGACATTTCAACCACACCCGTTACTGACAGGTGTATAAAAATCGAGCACACAGCCATGTAATCTCTATAGACAAACGTTGGCAGTAGAATGGCCTTACTGAAGAGCTCAGTGACTTTCAACGTGCCACCATCATAGGATGCCACCTTTGGAACAAGTCAGTATATCAAATTTCTGCCCTGCTAGAGCTGCTCCGGTCAACTGTAAGTTCTGTTAATGTGTCTAGGAGCAACAACAACTCACCCGCAAAGTGGTAGGCCACACAAGCTCACAGAACAGGAAAGCCTTTGCAACACTCACTACTGAGTTCCAAACTGCCTCTGGAAGCAACGTCAGCAGAAAAACTGTTCGTCGGGAGCTTCATGAAATGGGTTTCCATGGCCAAGCTGCCACACACAAGCCTAAGATCACCATGCGCAATGCCAAGCATTGTCTGGAATGGTGTAGAGCTAGCCGCCATTAAATTCTGGAGCAGTGGAAATGCGTTCTCTGAAGTGATGAATCATGCTTCATCGTGGTAGTCTGACGGACTAATCTGGGTTTGGCGGAACCTAGGAGAATGGTACCTGCCCAAATGCATAGTGCCAACTGTAAAGTTTGGTGGAGGGGGAATAATTGTCTGGGGCTGTTTTCATGGTTTGGGCTAAGCCCCTTAATTGCAGGGAAGGGAAGTCTTAACGCTACAGCATACAATGACATTCTAGATGATTCTGTGCTTTCAACTTTGTGGCAACAGATTGGGGAAGGCCCTTCCTTTTTTCAGCATGACAATGCCCCTGTGCACAAATCAAGGTTCATACAGAAGTGATTTGTTGAGATCGGTGTGTAAGAACTTGACTGGCCTGCACAGAGCCCTGACCTCAACCCAATTGAACACCTTTTAGATGAATTGGAATGCCGACTGCAAGCCAGGCCTAACCGCTCAACATCAGTGCCTGGTGTGTTCCTTGTTCTTCATGATGCTCTCTGCGCTTTTAACGGACCTCTGAGACTATCACAGTGCAGGTGCATTTATACGGAGACTTGATTACACACAGGTGGATTGTATTTATCATCATTAGTCATTTAGGTCAACATTGGATCATTCAGAGATCCTCACTGAACTTCTGGAGAGAGTTTGCTGCACTGAAAGTAAAGGGGCTGAATAATTTTGCACGCCCAATTTTTCAGTTTTTGATTTGTTAAAAAAGTTTGAAATATCCAATAAATGTCGTTCCACTTCATGATTGTGTCCCACTTGTTGTTGATTCTTCACAAAAAAATACAGTTTTATATCTTTCTGTTTGAAGCCTGAAATGTGGCAAAAGGTCGCAAAGTTCAAGGGGGCCGAATACTTTCGCAAGGCACTGTACATAAGAAAGAATATATAATATAATATTTATCTTAACTACACCAGTGAGAGGAGTCTACTACTTTAGATTCACTGCCTATGGTATCATGGATGGGTGTACAATATACTTGACCAGAGAATAATGGTTTCTTTCATGATTTGTTTTATGTTGACTGGAACAAGATTGAGCTTATTCCTGATGTGGAAACTGCCTGGAAATTCTTTCATGATGGTTTTCTCCAAATCGTAAACAAACATGCCCCATTCCTCAGGTTCAGGGTTAAAGGGAGGGATAATCCATGGTTTTCTTCTGAGCTGTCTTGTATTATTCACGACCGTAATCTAGCCTGGGCAAAGCAAGGAAATCATGTTCTGATACTGATTGGCTTCTTTTTAGGCAGTTACGGCAATTACGAAACAAGTGTTCTTTTCTTCTCAGGAAGGCCAAGTCTGAATATTTTATGTCTGTTAGCACTTATAACCTGAATGACCCTAGAAAGTTGTGGAAGGCTATTAAGTCTATGTCTGGAAACAGTAATGTTAATGAATTACCGTTATGTGTATTGAAGAACTTTGTTGCTGTATATGACAAAACTGAAATGCTGAATTGTTTCAATCATCTGGTAGGCTGTTTGATTCAGTGTCCTCTGTCTCTGTACAACCCTGTGTGGATGAACCAGCGAGAGCTGGTCAAACTTTTTGCTTGAAAAGCCCTGAAATCCTTAGATCAGAGAAAGCCTGCAGGTCCTGATCTTCTTGATCCCTGCCTTTTAAATCTGGCAGCTGACTTCATAGCTGAACCACTTACATATCTGTTCAATCTAACCCTGGAATGTAAAGAAATTCCAAAGATCTGGAAATCCGCATTTGTCCTGCCACTTTTAAAAGGGGGAGCTCCAACTATTTTAAATAATTATAGGCCAATCTCAAAGCTGTCACCCCTGGTGAAAATACTTGAAATCCTTGTGAGTGAACAGCTAAAATAGTTTTTATATACTAACTCTACTTTATCAATGTACCAATCGGGTTTCAGGAAGAAGCATAGCACAATTACAGCAGCCATGAAGGTGTTAAATTATATCACTGAAGCCATTGATAAAAAAACAGCACTGACTCTCACTTTTTATTGATCTCTCTAAAGCTTTTGATACAGTTGTTCATGCTATACTGAGGCAGAGATTGTCAAGTGTAAGTCTTTCGGAGCCAAGATAGGTCACGCTCTGACCTTTATTTCCTTTGTTTTGTATTTATTTAGTATGGTCAGGGCGTGAGTTGGGGTGGGCAGTCTATGTTTGTTTTTCTATGATTTTGGGATTTCTATGTTTCGCCTAGTATGGTTCTCAATCAGAGGCAGGTGTCGTTAGTTGTCTCTGATTGAGAATCATACTTAGGTAGCCTGGGTTTCACTGTTTCTTTGTGGGTGTTTGTTTCCGTGTCTGTGTTTGTCGCCACACGGTACTGTTTCGGTTTGTTCACGGTTTTTGTATTCATAGTGTTCAGTTTATGTTTTTAAATAAACAACCATGGACACTTACCACGCCGCATCTTGGTCCGATCCTTGCTACAACTCTTCAGAGGAAGAAATCAGCCGTTACACCAGGACGCTCTTGAAAAAAATATTTCAAATCTCAATGAGCCCTTCCTGTTTAAATAAAATAAAATAAATATGTCTGTCATCACTGAGTGCTTACAGCAGTATAAAGTAATCTACTAATATGAAACAAGCAATAATGACCAAGTTGACTGGTGCATCATTAACAAGTCACAGAATCTCCTAATCTCCTACAGAAGTGGTTCTGTTGTATTTTTGGTACTTTGTAACTGTGGTCATTCCTGCAGAAAACCACATTGATATCAATGGAAACAGGATGCACCTGAGCTCCATTTCGAGTCTCATAGCAAAGGGTCTGAATACTTATGTAAATAAGGTATTTCTGTTTTTTATGTTTAATAAATGTGCAACATTTACTAAAAACCTGTTTTTGCTTTGTTATTATGGGCTACTGTGTGTAGATTGATGAGTAAAAAAACAAATGTAATTGATTTTAGAATAAGGCTGTAACGTAACAAAATGTGGAAAAAGTCAAGGGGTCTGAATACTTTCCGAATGCACTGTATAAGTGAGATAAATACAACAATGCCTGCTTAGACCATTTTGTCCCTGTTAGTAACTCCTTAGACATCTCCATAACATCCCCACCATCCACCTCCCTCTCATGGACCTCTCTTCCCCTGATCTCTCTTCATTTTGCTGAGTAGGGTGAATTCTAACCAGGATGCAATTAGGGGGGAGGG
This sequence comes from Oncorhynchus kisutch, assembly GCF_002021735.2. Taxonomy (NCBI): domain Eukaryota; kingdom Metazoa; phylum Chordata; class Actinopteri; order Salmoniformes; family Salmonidae; genus Oncorhynchus; species Oncorhynchus kisutch. The sequence goes on along the minus strand of NC_034201.2, from coordinate 36,454,615 downwards.
GGGGCTGAGGAGAAGGGGGAGGAGGAGGCGGGGCCCTCCATCTTGTTTCTGTGTCAGTTCCACTTCCCACCGCGCCCCAACCCCAATCCCCAATCCCCAATCCTCTTATCTTACCGTTGAAGAAGGCGAAAGCTAATATTTTTCTCACAAAATATCGAAAGTGGCGTTTCAAAGCTGCGGGCCAATTTGTACAAATGTATGCATAAATGTGTGGTGCACTCTCTTAACGTCTTACTGTGGGAGACCGTGGGAGGGGAGGGCAGGCTGGAGAGAGCTCTATATCAGAGCCATACACAGCTAGATGCTGTATCACAGTGTCACAGGTTCTACTTACGCTTTTATCTCTTATGCACAGATTTGGATCGGTAGCAACATGTGGCAGTGGTCCATTGTCTACCCTTTGGAGTTAATTTTCACTTTCACAAGTACGTGACAAGTAACTGCCATCTTATCCTTCAGTGACACCAACAGGATAGTTAGGTAGTGATTCAAACATCTCACCAACAGTGTTTGTGTGGTCATTGTCAGTCAACCACAGTATGAAGGGAGAAAGGATAGTATCTCCGAAATCATTTCTATCCACCACATTAGCATGTTTGCCTTTCCTGCAGTCAAATGACCTAGTGGCCTCATGGGTGGAATGTTATTCATAATCTCATAATTAATACACTTTTTTTTCACGCAGAAAATATGTTGTTTCTATGTCAAACGGTTTTCTTATATTTCCGTCTTTTGTGATGTGTATAAAGTGTATTATTGTGAATTAAAACAAAACATGTAATGCATTTCAACTCTATATCTGACATGGTACAGGTGTCTTCTCTTTTTAAGCCCATAACCATGTGTGTGAGGTGTATACATTTTTTTCAAAGTAGATGTTTAAGACTATGAAGAAACACTCTGTGGGACCCTGATTTAGTCCAGTTTAGCAAAAGGTTAAACAATGTTAGACATTTCATATACCAGTGAAACCTTGCAGCCAAGCAGTGGCGGGAACATCTCTTGATCTCTTGAATGTCTTACTAGATGCCCACCTGTACAGCATCCCTTCTCAAGGGACCTAAGAAAGATACTGTATTGCAGTGAATTCGGTGTTAGCCCAACCAAACCCAATTCCCTGAGGGTTTTTTCTGTTTGTTTTGAATTGATCTTCCAAAACCTTATATGGTGGTGAATGTTTTAATTTGTTTCTGTTTTGTTTGTTGCTGTGCATTTTCGTTTTGATTGTGTGAAAAATCCCCCAAAATACACAGTGGGTCTAGGACTTACTATGAGGTTGACCGTGCTCCATTCGTACTTACCAAGTACTATGAGAATGGCCGTGCTTCATTAGGACTTACCCTGTACTATGAGGTTGATCGTGCTCCATTGGTACTTACCAAGTACTATGAGAATGGCCGGGCTTCATTAGGACTTACCCTGTACTATGAGGTTGATCGTGCTCCATTGGTACTTCCCCCCATTCTTCACCTTGCAGCTGTACTCTCCCGAGTCGCCCAGGCTAAGGTCACTGATCAGCAGGGAGGCGTCCCCCTTGAGGTAGTCCCCGGCTAAGGACAGCCGGCCCGCCTCCGCCTCGTTGGGGTCGTACACCCGGCCCGCGAAGTAGGTGATCACCTGGCGGGGAGGCAGGGAAGGTGGCAAGGAGGGAGGGAATGAGGTACAGCGAGATAAGAGTTAGGGTTAGAGGTTCTGGCTGTGCATAGCAGGACTTGTGTAGGAAAGTGGAAATGGTGGTTCTGTACCCATGGTTGTCTGGAGAAGGGTTGTGGATATGTGTAGGTGACACGCACATTGATACAGTACACGCACATATGCATTACTTAGGGGGAATGAACGAGGTATGCTATTGACCATTGTCAATCATTGTAAACACAGATATCATTTAATTGTGATTATGTGGTGATCATACTACATGCTGTGCTACAATGCCTTCAGAAAGTATTCACACCCCTTTACTTATTACACATTTTGTTGTGTTACAGTCTGAATTAAAAATGGATAAAACAACATTCTCATCCATCTACATATAACGAGAAGGTGAAAACATGCTTTTAGAAGAAACCTTTGCACATATATTGAAAATTAAATACAGAAATATCTAATTCACCCCTGAGTCAAAACATGTTAGAATCACCTTTGGCAGTGATTAAATCTGTGAGTCTTTCTGGATACGAGGTGAGCTTTGCACACCTGGATTGTACAATATTTGCACATTATTCTTTAAAAAATTCTTCACGCTCAGTAAGGTGAAATTGTCTCCCAGTGTCTGTTGGAAAGCAGACTGAACCAGGTTTTCCTCTAGGATTTTCCCTGTGCTTGGCTCTTATCCATTTAGTTTTATAAAAAAAACTCCCTAGTTCTTGCCAATGACAAACGTACCAATAACATGATGCAGCCAACACCATGCTTGCCCCAAACATAAGTCTTTGTATTCAGGACATAAAGTTCCTTTCTTTGCCACAATTTCTGCAGTTTTACTTTAGTGCCTCACTACAAACAGGATGCATGTTTTGGAATATTTATATTCTGTACAGGCTTCCTTTGTCACGTCCTGACCTTAGTTCCTATTTTATGTCTCTGTTTTAGTTTGGTCAGGGCATGAGTTGGGGTGGGCATTCTATGTTGTGTATTCTATGTTTTGTATTTCTGTGTTTGGCCTGGTATGGTTTCCAATCAGAGGCAGCTGTCGATCGTTGTCTCTGATTGAGAACCATACTTAGGCAGCCTGTTTTCCCATTATGATTTGTGGGTAGTTGTTTTCTGTGTCTGTGTTTTACCATACAGAACTGTTTCGGTTTTCATTTATTTCACTTGTTCTTTTGTATTCAGTGTTCGGTTTTATTTCATTAAAATATGGACACTTACCACGCTGCGCAATGGTCCGATCTTTCCTACTCCTCCTCAGAAGAGGAGGAAAACCGTTACATCCTTCTTTTCACTCTGTCATTTAGGTTAGTATTGTGGACTAACTACAATGTTGTTTATCCATCCTCCGTTTTCCCCATCACAGCCATTAAATAACTGTTTTAAAGTCCGGGATAAAGTTACACATAATTCCACTTTGACATTATGGGAAATTGTGTGAAGGACTGTGACACAACATTTCAATGGAATCAATTTAAACATCAAGCTGTAACAAAACAATTTGTGGAAAAGGTAAAGGGGTATGAATACTTTCTGAAGACACTGTATATAAACAAACTGTCTACCACTACATTATCTCAGACCCAAAGACAAAACAAGACATTACTTCATCACTTGACCATGTAGGGAAATTCATAAATTAACAAATGCAGGGAAGAATGCAGATTTTTCTCAGCCCACAGCACTTAAAGTTTATAACCCCCATTGCAGGTATTAAACGTCACCATGGATATCCAAGTAGAGCCTGTAAAGTGGGTGAATGCGATTTTATTTTCTGCGGATAAATAGCAGGCCTTGTAAACTATCCTTCACCAAAGGCAAACTGTAGCAGCACTTTCAATAACCTGCAGGGAGAGAGTGGAGGGAAAATGGAGGGGGCCATATTGGTCTAACAAGCTTGACGGTACCTCAGATATTAGCTTGACCAGTGGCCAAATGGAATGAAAACTCTGCCCACTTGCAGGAGTGCAAATGGGTTGAGTGAAACCAGAATGACTCTAAAAACAAGAAAGTTTGCTGAAAGATCTTCAAAGTTGAGAGAAGTGGATGAGCGATTGATTCAGTCCTTTGGGGGTAATCCTAGTCATTGAGAAGAGTGGGTCCCTATATAGACCCATATAGGCCTCAATGAACTGGAGACAGTGACGTACTGTTTGTTATGTCATGATGGGGGAGAAGCTGTGTCTGTGTTCTGTACAAAGAAACAATATAAATGCTGTATATAGCCTTGTTATTGTTATGTAATTTTATTGTGTTACTTTTTATTACTATTTTTACTTTTGTTTATTTAGTAAATCATTTCTTAACTCTATTTCTGAAACTGAATTGTTGGTTAGTGGCTTGTAAGTAAGAATTTCACCGTAAGGTGTATTTGGCACGTGTGACAAATACAATTTGATTTATAATTTCTTTCTGGTTCTACGATCTCAATAGTCTGAAATTGTTTCCTGTTGGCTCCTCTCCTTCTGATCTGAAAACACAGGCAAGTTGACGGAAATATAGACGCCTATACCAGGAATGTGCTTTCACCTGTCTAGTTATGGAGGAAATGTGACAAGGGGAGGAAGCCCCTTTAGGCTGTTGAGATGCACCCAAAGCCAATAACCAAAGGGAGTCACTCACCACTCTCTGCTTGGAGCTGGGCTTGAGTAGGAGCCACTCGATGTCCAGTGTGGGGGCGTCACCTGCCCAGAACTGGTGGTGACAGGGCAGTGTCGCATTGTCACCGACAACCCTCTTCATCTCCGTCTGGGCGCATGCCGTCAACACACCCAGCAGAACTGTGGGGGCAGAGAGGAAAAGGAGCTTAGAGACACTTTACGTGCACACACACACAGACACACACACACACAGAAACACACCAGAACTGGGCTTAAAAGCCTGTATTTAATTATTTATTATTTTCCTTGTATTTGAGTATATTCAAATAAAGTGTCAGAAATAAACTACTTCTGTTGGAAGTATTTTCAAATAATTTCCTATAAATAGCTCACTATTTGAAAATATTTGTAATTATTTCCAAATACTCCTGGGACCAGGGTTAAAATCCGTGGGAGTATTTATTTGTATTTGAAATACTATGTGTATTTCCAAAAACATTATAACAACTACTTGTATTTTCAAATAAAATATATCTGAATACTTAAAGTAATTTAAATAATTTAAATAGTATTTGAACCCAGGTCTGACACACACACACACACACACACACACACACACACACACACACACACACACACACACACACACACACACACACACACACACACACACACACAAACAAACACACGCACACATGCACACACACAAACAAAGTAATTGAAGGTATTGGGGGTAATAGTGAGCCTTATACACACAGCATGTGGAGAGAAGATTAGCTTTGTGGTGCTTTGATACAGTGTAACTAACTAGGAATTGAACCCGCATACTTCAACAATAACATTATCGCACTGAAATAAAGTACAGATATTAGCTGCAATGCTGCTCACACTTTTCTTCAAGTCTCAGACGGGTTATTCCTCAAACAAGGATACTCTCAAACATGGTTACTCCACACTCAATCATAGATGGGCCAACCACCTGAAAGAAAAGCATATTCCATAAAAGGTGATCAATGTTATTTTCAATGGCCTCTGCTTTATAAAATCTACCTCAACCCCACAGCATGTCTCCATACAGCTGATGTGTAAATGTCTCCATTGAAATACATTGTAAACCTTTTGCAGCCTGTCTACAAGGCAGTCATTCCAATGAGAGACAAATGGCCAATGCAACACACCGGGGGCCTTGGTCTGGATTAACTGCACAATGCCAGGCGGTGGAAAGGGGCATGGATAGGATGGCATTAGACCGGCATTAGACTGGTGTCAGGGGGGATTTACACTGAGATCAGTCTCATCAAAATGGATGGCAAGAAAAAGAGAACGAGGAAAGAAAAACAAATGTCCCTGACCGTCCGAGTTTCTGTTGAGTTTCTGTCTGCGCCTCAAATGGCACCCTATTCCCTATATAGTGTCATAGGGCTCTAGTCAAAAGTAGCGCACAATGTAGGGAATAGGGTTATATTTGGGATTCAGCCTCTATCCCAATTTATTGCAGACTCAGTTAATCTCAAAGAGATACGCGAGACCAATCAAATGTGTCCGTCAACAGACAATAATATTGTCTGCTATATATTTAAGCAAAGCGGAGTGCCTGGATACAGCCCTTAGCCGTGGTATATTGGCCATATACCACAAACACCAGAGGTGCCTTATTGCTATTATAAATTGGTTACCAACGTAATTAGAGCAGTAAAAATACATGTTTTGTCATATCCGTGGTATACGGTCTGATACGGTCTGATATTTGGGGCGGCAGTGTAGCCTAGTGGTTAGAGCATTGGACTAGTAACCGAAAGGTTGCAAGTTCAAATCCCTGAGCTGACTCTGTCGTTCTGCCCCTGAACAGGCAGTTCGCCCACTCCCACATATCCTCATTGTTCTTAAAGGTAAAAAAATATATATATATAATATACCATGGCTGTCAGCCAATCAGCATTCAGGGCTCAAACCACCAGTTTATAAAATATAATATATATATATCTCTCTGTGGAACATTAGGCAACATATTTGAGATGCTTAAGTCTCCTAGGCCGTCATTGAAAATAAGAATTTGTTCTTAAAGGTAAAAATATATATATATATAATATACCATGGCCTGTCAGCCAATCAGCATTCAGGGCTCAAACCACCAGTTTATAAAATATAATATATATATCTCTCTGTGGAACATTAGGCAACATATTTGAGATGCTTAAGTCTTTAGAGAAGACATGTTTTCATTAGGTAATGATTAAGAACTTGTGAGAATGTTCTATATCTTTATGAACATGAACGTTCCAAAACGTTTTCTGTCTTATCCTTTGGAATTTAATAAAAAACATTATTCAGTGTAAAGTCAGATATTATATATCAACCATATACAGTGCCAGGTGAAGAGTTCTTTTGGATAAAAATCCATTAATTTCATGCTTGTGTAATTACAACTGCAGTCGTATTGAATAAGATGCTATCGACAAGCAGGCTTAATTGTCTAGCACAGCTCAAGCGTTTGCTTTATTGATACACATTGTGAATTCATGTTTGCTGATTCTTGTCCATAAATCCAGCCAGTCTCAGTATGCATACTTATAAATACTCCCACCACTTCTGAATCAAGACAACCTCTTTGCTTCTCTTCTCTCTTTCTGCCTGGGCCACTTTACATTGGTTACACTGGTATAGTCTCACACACACACACACACACACACACACACACACACACACACACACACACACACACACACACACACACACACACACACACACACACACACACACACACACACACACACACACACACACACACACACACACATCCTATTTCAAATTCCCCACTTCATCCACTGACCACCACTGACACTGTAAATGATTTATACCCACCATGCACCTTGATTGGCGCCACAGCCCCGCCACAAGCTGTGTGTCGTGACCCCGAGAACACTAAAGACATATCACCTCTGCATATCGCCCACTCCCACATATCCTCACATATTCACATTGCTGACAAGTCAGGAGCCCTCGACGACACTAGCATAAAAGCTCATTAGAGAGTGCTAACCGATTAGCTCACCCCATCTTACCCCTATTCATGATACATGATAGCGGTAATTAAGATATGTAATTAGAAGGAGTTGGAGTGAATACAACAGGCTAATTGCTAATGATTACTCAATATGGGCCTAATTAGATTACATTGAGTGGCAGTCAGAAGCTCAGGTGTGACAAGCAGGTGAGAAAGTGACCTCTTTGTGATGGTAATGGGTTTGCTTACAAGCTACTGACAGACATGCTAAGTCTAGGCTAGGCCTCTGTACTCAAGAAAGATTTGAGTCTTTATTGCCTTTCGTGAACTAAAACTCACTTTACTACTAGCACTGACTTTGCTGATACTGTAGCTACTTGATTGAGGAAAAAGATACTTACTATGACGGATACTCTATGTGGTTGTCCTACCTAGTTACCTTAAGATGAATGCACTAACTGTAAGTGGGTCGTTATGGATAATTATTTTTATTTTTTATTTTTATGTTGTAGCTAACGTAGTAACTGGCATGCTTTGAGAAAATGGCGGAAAGTCAATTTACAATACAATTAATTTCTCCAGCAAACCTGGCAACAGCCACTTTCTGAATGTAATAAAATGTCTGCCGCTAAAAGTATTGGGTCTCCACTCCCCACTCGTTCCTGTTTTAGCACTGTGTTTCGTGGAGTCATTCTTTGCACTTGCTAATGTCATGTTAGGGGAGGACCTGAGAGCTCAGTTAGGACTCAGGAAGTCTCTCTCGCTCTCTCTATATATGCTTAATCGATTTGTGGAGAAGAGGCCAGTGTTGACTGTGGTTCATACATAGTACTAATGTTTGTGGGTTGCGGCAGAAGCAATGCAAACTGATGCCAGTTTTATGCAAACATAGACATGTGAGTTCATATTAGCCTAGTGGTTAGAGCGTTGGACTACTAACCGAAAGGTTGCGAGATTGAATCCCCAAGCTGACAAGGTAAAAATCTGTCATTCTGCCCCTGAACAAGGCAGTTAACCCACTGTTCCTAGGCTGTAATTGAAAATAAGAATTTGTTCTTAACTGACTTGCCTAGTTAAATAAAGGTAAAATAAATATGGTTTTTGGGAGCTGTTCTGTGTCAACCACATCTCTTTCACAATGTCAATATATTCATTGTGGCTTAACTTTCATATGAGTGAATAAATTGGTTGATGGCTATTGATAGAAAAACACATCTCTGGCTTTCATCATACTTATTTCAAATTCTGAAATAAGTGAATAACTGTTATTCTGAAATAACTGTCAGGAACAGATTCTTTAATGATTAAAGGAAATACCCAATTCCATTACACTACCATATAATGTTGTCTGGCATGTGTGACATCCAGATACATGGTCACTCTATCATTGGGTGAAAGTGGCATAACAGAGCAGGTTAAGCCGATTATGTTATAGAAGACATGCAGGCCAAAAAGAGAAAAATAGATGAGAGCGAGGAGAGGATCCAAGAGGATATATTATCTTACCAGAGGCTTACCAGCAGCAGCACAGTATACAGATGCTGACAGTGTAAAGGATAAAATGACCACGGGGCTATGGATAAAAGCCGACGCTTTCAATTGTTTGCCCTCCTTTTTCAGTCAGTTCTCATTTGGACTGTGATCAACAGTATGGCCTATGATGTTCTGGCTTGAACTGTTAGTATTGTTGGACAGTCTGGGTGAAAACAGTACAAAACAATTATACAAAATAGGAGTATGTGTGTGTGTGTGTGTATACACTGCTCAAAAAAATAAAGGGAACACTAAAATAACACATCCTAGATCTGAATGAATGAAAAATTCTTATTAAATACTTTTTTCTTTACATAGTTGATTGTGCTGACAACAAAATCACACAAAAATGATCAATGGAAATCAAATTTATCAACCTATGGAGGTCTGGATTTGGAGTCACACTCAAAATTAAAGTGGAAAACCACACTACAGGCTGATCCAACTTTGATGTAATGTCCTTAAAACAAGTCAAAATGAGGCTCAGTAGTGTGTGTGGCCTCCACGTGCCTGTATGACCACCCTACAACGCCTGGGCATACTCCTGATGAGGTGGCGGATTGTCTCCTGAGGGATCTCCTCCCAGACCTGGACTAAAGGATCCACCATCTCCTGGACAGTCGGTGGTGCAACGTGACTTTGGTGGATGGAGCAAGACATGATGTCCCAGATGTGCTCAATTGGATTCAGGTCTGGGGAACGGGCGGGCCAGTCCATAGCATCAATGCCTTCCTCTTGCAGGAACTGCTGACACACTCCATCCACATGAGGTCTAGCATTGTCTTGCATTAGGAGGAACCCAGGGCCAACCGCACCAGCATATGGTCTCACAAGGGGTCTGAGGATCTCATCTCGGTACCTAATGGCAGTCAGGCTACCTCTGGCGAGCACATGAAGGGCTGTGCGGCCCCCCAAAGAAATGCCACCCCACACCATGACTGACCCACCGCCAAACCGGTCATGCTGGAGGATGGTGCAGGCAGCAGAACGTTCTCCACGGCATCTCCAGACTGTCACGTCTGTCACATGTGCTCAGTGTGAACCTGCTTTCATCTGTGAAGAGCACAGGGAGCCAGTGGCGAATTTGCCAATCTTGGTGTTCTCTGGCAAATGAAAAACGTCCTGCACGGTGTTGGGCTGTAAAGCACAACACCCACCTGTGGACGTCGGACCCTCATACCACCCTCATGGAGTCTGTTTCTGTCCGTTTGAGCAGACACATGCACATTTGTGGCATGCTGGAGGTCAATTTGCAGGGCTCTGGCAGTGCTCCTCCTGCTCCTCCTTGCACAAAGGTGGAGGTAGCGGTCCTGGTGCTGGGTTGTTGCCCTCCTACAGCCTCCTCCACGTCTCCTGATGTACTGGCCTGTCTCCTGGTAGCACCTCCATGCTCTGGACACTACGCTGACAGACACAGCAAACCTTCTTGCCACAGCTCGCATTGATGTGCCATCCTGGATGAGCTGCACTACCTGAGCCACTTGTGTGGGTTGTAGACTCCGTCTCATGCTACCACTAGAGTGAAAGCACCGCCAGCATTCAAAAGTGACCAAAACATCAGCCAGGAAGCATAGGAACTGAGAAGTGGTCTCTGGTCACCACCTGCAGAACCACTCCTTTATTGGGGGTGTCTTGCTAATTGCCTATAATTTCCACCTGTTGTCTATTCCATTTGCACAACAGCATGTGAAATGTATTGTCAATCAGTGTTGCTTCCTAAGTGGACAGTTTGATTTCACAGAAGTGTGATTGACTTGGAGTTACATTGTGTTGTTTAAGTGTTCCCTTTATTTTTTTGAGCAGTGTATTTATGTGTGCGTGTGTTCATGCGATTGTTAACACAAAAGGACCCAAGCTGCTTGGCTGAGTGAGAGTTCAAAGCAGCAGCAGCATAGAGAGAGAGAGAGAGAGAGAGAGAGTGAGAGAGAGAGACAGAGAGAGAGAGAGAGAGACAGAGGGAGACAGAGAGAGACAGAGAGAGACAGAGAGAGAGAGAGAGAGAGAGAGAGAGAGAGAGAGAGAGAGAAGGGACCTGGGTCCTCTGAAGTTGCCCTAGGGGGAGTCGTGCTCCAGTAAATTCCCTCCTCTCCAGTCTTATTATAGGAGAGCATGGGAGCTGGTGGGACAGATTGGGCCCCATACCTTTCAAACTGTCCAAAGTCACGCTGCTTGTCTGACTAGCCTGCCTAGCTTGGCTGCTCCCGAGTCAGCACAGCACCCGTGCTCTCTGGCTCTGTCACAGAGAAATGCTCAGATCTGAGTAAAAAAACACTGCAACTTCAAATAGACAACTAAAAGAGAAAAGGGCTAACTTCAGCCTGTGAGCTCACTTTGAATTATTTCTGTTCGTCCTATCGTTTGGGGTGAAGTATCCCAGAATGCATCAGTGGGCCCAAAGCATGAGGGTTGAGTGTCGTCTGACTGCTGACTAACCGACTGTGTTAGCCGCACGTTGATATTTCTCCCATCCTTAAATTCAACACAGTTGACGCAGCTCCATGTGTATACTTACCACGGGAGGTTGGTGGTACCTTAATTGGGGAGGATGGGCTTGTGGTAATGAGTGGAATAAGTGGAACGGTATCAAATCCATCAATCACATGGTTTCCATGTGATTGATGCCATTCCATTCACTCCATTCTGGCCATTATTATGAGTCGTCCTCCCCTCAGCAGCTTCCTGTGACACTTACAGTACTGATCTCAGGAAATGGCATAGGATGCGACTGACAAGAAGAAGAGTGTGTCACTTTGTGTTAGTAGTAAGTCTGCAAGCAAATGCAATGGCATGTGCCATATCTGCATAGTGAAACACACAGCCTGTGAGAGCGGCTATATCAATCACACACACACCCCATGTGTAAGGCAGTTCACAGAGCTTCTAGGCTTTGAAATACATCACTCATTACCCTTTAGGAGTTTGGTGTTACATACAGTATGAGTGGCTAGCGCCTATCGTCACGGTTCAGGGCCAGCCCATGTGGACAGCCTTGGCAAATTGAAAACACTGCTACCTGATGGTGCGACACCTTATATCTTCCCCCTGCTTGACAGACTAGTCTGCCGATAAAAAAAGATTGAGTGTCGGTTGCATTATGCCAAGTTCCCTTCAACAGGGCAATATATAGTTCTTTAGCCACGAGCCAGAGTTCAAGCCATTTGGACTTTGCAGAGTTTCAGTCTGCGTGGTGACGGACGTAATACTCACCTCCACCACTAGGTGTGCTGTGCCTACTGTATAACTTCATGCCTGTTATAACACTTTTTAGGGGGAAGTTAGGAGAGTAACGAATAAGAAATGAATGACTTTAAACATTGAAAGATGAGCACATAATGTGGCAAAGCACTTTAGCGTGTCACATAAAATTACTGCACATCAAGCATAATGACCTTTTCCCTGCTGTGCCACCAGCTCTAAGTGAATAGGCCTGAAGGCGAGATGGATTGGCGGCAAGGGGGGAAGTAGCATTTGGGTGACTCCCAATTTGTGCTCAACATCCACAAACACCTCACAACATCACACACATCTGTTTTGTAAAAATTCACATCAATGCAATTAGACGTGAAACAAACTGACCAAATTAAGTGATATACAAAACCCAACATCCGACTTCCTACCTTTTTCCTTCTCCAAATCACACCCGTGGTTGCTCCTTCCGTAACCTCATTCATCTGCGAGGGGGTAAATAATTTTACGTGCTCCTGCAATTACTCGGCTGTCTCAATCCTGTATGCACTGCATCTGGCCTGCCAGAGAAATGTTAGGAGTATTTCCTACTCAGTGACTTCAGACAGCACTTTGAAGGTGGGGGACACTGTCCCATAATCCTTTGCTTCTACTACTGACAAGACCAGTTTCACTTTACACATCCCCTCCGTACCCCCAAAAAAGTGGTATTAGATGCCACCTCTTGGTTTGGAAAAAAGGGGAATAGTACAGTACCCTCTCATGTGGCCAAAGGGGGGGGGGGGGCTAGATCAGCACTCCTACTCTTAGACGCTTTGTGAATACATTGAAGTACACCCACATTCCACACACGACACACAACACACACTGAATCGAGGGAAAGATTGAGAGAAGAAAACCAGTCGAAATGAAGCCACCTGACAAGTGGCAACCTTGAAATCCATCTTCAAAGGTAACTGAGATGGGTTCCGTGATATGATGTAGTGAAGCTAAGCCTCCCACTGGTCTCCCACAAAAGCAAGAAATCTGCGTAACCAATTAGATTATGGTAATCAGAGCCCTCATAAACATCACCGGCAGGACGTTCCGACAACTCTTGATTACAGAGTCCTCGTCCCAAATTCCACACTATTCCCTATATAGTGCACTACTTTTGACCATGCCCTATAGGGAAGGCCCATAGGACTCTGGTCAAAGTAGTGCACTATTGTAGGGAATAGGGTGCTATTTGGGATGCACTTGAATCTTATCCATCTTCTGCATCTGTGGGGATTCTACCTGAATAGGGGGGACTTAAACCAAAGTCTTGGACTGTGTCCAAATTTGAACTCCTTCCTTATTAAAGTTAACTACTTGTCTGAGCGTTGTCCTCAGTTAACACTTGAGGGTGGAACTCATTGAGATGCAGGCCTTACAGTGAATGCTGAAACTCGGATAAATTGGTTCATTCGCTTCCAAAGAAAGATTCCACTGTGTTAATATCTTCCCTAAACAGAGGCAGGGGGAGTCGGTGGACTTGAAAATACTTCAGGTAGGCTTAGACACAGCTGTGGGTGCAATAGGATAGAGACACTATCTTGGCCATTGATTCGCCTTCCGTTCATAATTGTAAAAAGCTTCAAAGACTTAGACCTTTTCCTTCACTTTTACTGGTTTCACAGCATTGTGAATTTTGGGTTGAAACTCCACATGCCGGTCTGTTGTGTAGAGACTAGTGTTAAAAGCCGTCACCAAACGTCAAGCTGCCTGCTCCACTGCAGATAAAGCCAGCGACAGTGACTACAGTACATATACCACACCATGAGCCTCAGTAACAATCAAGTCCAGATGAGTGAAGGAGAGGGAGAAGGTGAGAGAGAAAGGAGGGGGAAAACACATACACACACAGTCTTGTACAACTAACTTTGTGGGGACACAAAATTAATTCCCATTCAAAATCCTATTTTCCCTCACACCGAACCCTAAACCTAACCCTAACTACAAAACGACTAAATGTTTTACCTTGTGGGGAGTAACAAAATGTCCCCAGTTGGTCCATTTTGTGTTCTTTTACTATTCTTGTGGGGAATTCTGGTCCCCACAAATATAGTTAAACATGTCCACACACACACACACACACACGGTAAGGACAAGATTGCTCCTATTCCCTCCATGTATGTTACCCAAAAAAGGAGGCCACAATTAACGCTAGAAAAAACTATTGGTTCATGAATTGCTCTGACATTTTTAAAGTCATGTTCCCACGTCCTTGACTTTTCCTAAATACGTCTATATAAAACACTGTTATTGTGAGAATCTTAATATCATGAACAGAATGTGTTATAAGCAGTTTTAAGAGGACCCTCATTCACCTGCAGTCATTCACCACGCAGCTGATGGACCATCGAAACTACACCTAAACTATATTGAATCTAATTTCACACATATAATAATAGGGTTAGCTGAAAGACACTAGTCTGATTGGGTGACAATATTATCAATTGTCAAATTGTATATGAAGAGATGGGTGCAGCTTGGAATTCACACAGAGGCAGGGAAACAGAGTGCCAAAAAGTAACTTTTTCAAATCAAATCAAATCAAATGTATTTATATAGCCCTTCGTACATCAGCTGATATCTCAAAGTGCTGTACAGAAAAAAATACAGAAAAAAATCCTCCTACAGAGTCCCATGCAGGTTTCATTTTTATTTATGTAACCTTTATTTAACTAGGCAAGTCAGTTAAGAACAATTTCTTATTTACGGCCTACCTGTCATTGTAAAAACCCATCAAGGGAAGACGTTTTGATTTCTATATTGTATCAGAAAGAGCAGATTCTGTAGTTTCTAAAACACATACCTTTGTCAAATAAATCTAAAAATTGAAGAGGTGAGCTCTATTTCAAAATATATATTTTTTCCAAGAATAATTGCTGTTCCATGTGCTCCACACGTGAGCATACGGCAGCATATAGCTCAGACTACTAAGAAAATGCTTTATGGATTACAACGTTACCTAAGACCTTGATAAACACAACCAAATGAAAACAATTCCGATAGCATATATGAAATGTATTTATTAGACTGTTAGAATGTCATTGCCTCAATGGGGGGGTCCCTCAAGCTTTTCTAGAATAAAATCTGCTGGGGTTTCTAGAAAAAAGAGAAAGAAAATAAACCTATATAGGAAAAAAACAGAGGGTAGAGAGGTCAGAGACAGGGAACAGTGACTGTCAGAGAGAATCCCCAGAGAAACCCTTGACGCTCTTCAGAGGCGGCTTAGATCGTTGGTCCACGCACACAAGCACAAACACGTGCACACACACACACACAGAGAGAGTATACACAGTGTACATTGTTAGTGAACATTGCCTCCAGAAATATAGATGGCATCGTCTAACAGCCTCCCCGATGAGAAAGAATCCTTTCTTTCCATCATTATCCACAGTCTGAATAATGATACTCTGCAATAAATTGTCTCCGTCTTCTTTCATTGCTCCTGGTGATACGATATGAACAGCTTGGCTGTTTTCTTTTGCTTTAATATGAAAAGGAAATATTCATCATAGAGACTTCATAGTGTATGGACATGCTCTCAATCCCGACACACTGACACCCCTCTACCTTCCCCCCACCCTGTTCTACACCCAGGAGGTCTGATCTAGAATCAGGTCCCCAGCATAGTCATTATGATTAAAAAAGGCAAACTGATCCTAGATCAGCACTCCTACTCTGAGAAGCTTTATGAATACCGGCCCATGAACATGGGACCCCTACTCACAACATCAAACCGCTGGGGCACTAAACATCTCACTACATCCCTCTGTAGCTATTATAGTGCTGCTGGTAGGTGATTGAGGAGCAAAGCACTGCAAAGAATGACATCCTGTTTGAAATGGTGAGTTTGTCATAAACCGCAAAGTCATATACATGGCTTGATGTGCTTTGATCCGGACGCTTAGGCCCCGTACACACTCAAGTTGCAGATCTGATGTACAACACATTTGATACAACAATTGTGATAGAAAGGAGAGCTTTCGGTACAAAAGTAATTACCCTGCGGAGACACCCCACAATGGTTGTGGAAACATTTTGTGTCCAGATAAACTCTGTTGCATCACAAAAATGTCAGGTTTCACAAGCTCTGTGTCAAATGAGTTGTACACCAGTTGTACAACCTAAGTGTGTACGGGGCCTTAGACTATTTGCTGTAAAAGTAAGATTAGGGCAACAAATTCCTTATCAACTGCAATACCACTGTCATATCTGTTTTGCTGACTAAGCATCCGCCTCTTTGAGCACTTTGAAGTTTTCCAGAGGTATAACAGCGCTCGACTCATCCTTTGTAACTATAAGATATCGTGACTGTTAAATCATCCCCCAAATGTACCAATAAAGGAGAATTCCACCCTATCAGTTCTTTAGTGTCACTGTGAGCTTGACGTCAACTGGCACTTTTACTGTCTCTTAATATATGGCCCTATCACCATGAACAGCTGCTGCCTTAAGGATGCACTGCTGCTGCGGAATTGGAGAATTGACCTTTTTAGATCAATACTTAATACAGATTTTTGTGCTGCCAAGTCCTCTTTGCTGCAATTTGCAACTTTTGTGCCCATTAGGTGAAAAATATAGCTGACTGGTGGTTTACAAGTGTGTGTGCATAATGTGCATAATGTGTATATGCACTGTGTGTGGGGGGGTATGGGTGTATGCATGCTTGCGTGTGTGTATGTGTGTGTGTGTGTGCATGCTTGCGTGTGTGTGAGGGGGTATGGGTTAGTGCATGCTTGCGTGTGTGTGGGGGGGTATGGGTGTGTGCATGCTTGCGTGTGTGGGGTGGTATTGGTGTACGCATGCTTGCGTGTGTGGGGGGGTATGAGTGTGTGCATGCTTGCGTGTGTGTGCGGGGGATATAGGTGTATGCATGCTTGCGTGTGTGGGGGGTTATGGGTCTGTGCATGCTTGCATGTGTGTGTACGGGGGATATGGGTGTGTGCATGCTTGCATGTGTGTGTGTGGGGGTAGGGGTGTGTGCATGCTTGCATGTGTGTGTGTTGGGGTAGGGGTGTGTGCATGCTTGCATGTGTGTGGGGGTATAGGTGTGTGCATGCTTGCATGTGTGTAGGGGGGGTATGGGTGTACACATGCTTGTGTGTGTGGGGGGGTATGGGTGTGCGCATGCTTGCGTGTGTGGGGGGGGGTATGAGTGTGTGCATGCTTGCGAGTGTGTGCGGGGGGTATAGGTGTATGCATGCTTGCGTGTGTGGGGGGTTATGGGTTTGTGCATGCTTGCATGTGTGTGTAGGGGGGATATGGGTGTGTGCATGCTTGCGTGTGTGTGTGGGGGTATAGGTGCGTGCATGCTTGCATGTGTGTGTAGGGGGGGTATGGTTGTACACATGCTTGTGTGTGTGGGGGGGTATGGGTGTATGCATGCTTGCGTGTGTGGGGGGGGTATGAGTGTGTGCATGCTTGCGTGTGTGTGCGGGGGGTATAGCTGTATGCATGCTTGCATGTGTGGGGGGTTATGGGTTTGTGCATGCTTGCATGTGTGTGTAGGGGGGGTATGGGTGTGGACATGCTTGCGTGTGTGTGTAGGGGGGTTATGGGTTTGTGCATGCTTGCGTGTGTGTGTAGGGGCGGAATGGGTGTGTGCATGCTTGCGTGTGTGTGTGTGCGTGTGTGTGTGTGTACTTCTGTTTGTGTGCATCTCAATTTATGTGTGATAGGAATTCCAAAAAGTCATCTTTGTCTTCCACAGATCAATTCTCTATCCCAGTTGGTTTGCTTGACAATAAAACTTTTATTATCATCATGACCCCTCCAAGTTGGTTTGGCTATCATTACCTGTAATGTAATAGCCTGAAGGTTTGATTGAGCGCCATAGACATTCTTTTAACATTTACGGAGGCCATAAAAACATGACTAAGGCTTCTTCCCAAATGGCACCCTATTCCCTATATAGTGCATTACTTTTGAGTCCAATAAGCCCCGGTCAAAAGTAGGGCACTACATAGGGAATAGGGTACCATTTGGGACTGGCCTAAACACCCCACACAGTAAAACAGTACTAATTGGAGATGCAGGCAGCTGCTCTGGACTGTGCCAGCGGCCAACCATAAACTACCACCAGTGCATCGTAAAAACAGCTTCAGTTTGGGTTAATTAGCTCATCCTGTCATCTACATGGAAGCATAACAACACCGTGGCTAGAGGAAAGGAGGGATATTCTCATTTTGTCATTATTCCTCATCCTCCTTCTCAAACTGCACTGGATGAGAAGATGTGAGGTTCCTTCACTTGTATTTTCTCTTCCAATGAGCTGTGAGAAGGAGGTCAAGGAAACAAGTAAGCAAGGAACCAAGGATAGACCTTTGATATTCAGCCACAGCACCATGTTTGCAGTAATAGTGGCCCCTATAGACATTTTTACATTTAATTCCTTGACAGTTGGCCACAGGATATTAGAGTGAGGGCATCATGTGGCATGAAAAGCCAGACAGCTAAATGTCAGGCATTCCTGGAGTTAATTGAAAACAGGTAGCATACCTTCCTCGTTTATTAGCGCTCACTGTAGAGTGGAACATGAGCTAGCCACACTGCTACATGAGAACACATCAATGAGACACTACTTCATTAATAACAAGTGGTCTCTGGGTCCTGAAAAGGAGTAAAGGTAATATGATGTATATAAAACAGGAAGTGCCAGATCTATCCATGTTCCATACCCTTCCATGCTTTCTGTAAACCGGTTCATGGGGTAATCACGGCACATTTAATATTACTGGTTTTAACAGTGGGTGGCTTCTTAATAAGAAAGGGTTTATTTTCAGTAAAACTGATTGATTGAAACAAAGCAACAAGAATACATTAAAAATCAATGAAATATCAATGGAATTATGTGTAAATGAGAGAATGGATAGAAGAGATGGGAACATCATCACATGCGAAAGCCTCGTACATGTATATCCTTCTCCTCTACTCTGTGCGTTAGCAGATGGAGAGAACACCCAATGGGCTGAGTCTGGTCCTCAAAGAGAGACAGAGGGACAGGAAGAGGAGCCTGTGGCTACAGGGCTAGTTGGGTTGGATTGATAACACTGTCCAATGCTCTTCTCCAGTACCATACTGACTGAGGCTTCCAGATGGTGGATGGAACTGAACTGGAGGATGCCAAGGTTGTATGGTATCAGTGGAGATGCATGGCCATTTCAATTCAGTCAATTCAGGAAGTAAACTGTAGTTTTAATCTAAACTATTTCATTTTGACCTTCTAAATTGACTGAATTGAAATTGAATTCACACCATTCCTACACCAAACAGTTTAACAGTAGTCACCCATAGTGTAGTAACAGCCCTGCAGCCATTTACAGGAGTTAGCCGGACACAGTTGTGTGTGTCTCTAAAGGCATTGATTTTTCATACACGCTTAGAAAAAAAGGTGCTACAGTATATATACAGTGAGGGAAAAAGCATTTGATCCCCTGCTGATTTTGTACGTTTGCCACGGACAAAGAAATGATCCGTCTATAATTGTAATGGTAGGTTTATTTGAACAGTGAGAGACAGAATAACAACAAAAACATCCAGAAAAGGGCATGTCAAAAATGTTAGAAATTGATTTGCATTTTAATGAGGGAAATAAGTATTTGACCCCTCTGCAAAACATGACTTAGTACTTGGTGGCAAAACCCTTGTTGGCAATCACAGAGGTCAGATGTTTCTTGTAGTTGGCCACCAGGTTTACACACATCTCAGCAGGGATTTTGTCCCACTCCTCTTTGCAGATCTTATCCAAGTCATTAAGGTTTCGAGGCTGATGTTTGGCAAATCGAACCTTCAGCTCCCTCCACAGATTGTCTATGGGATTAAGGTCTGGAGACTGGCTAGGCCACTCCACGACCTTAATGTGTTTCTTTTTCAGCCAGTCCTTTGTTGCCTTGGCCGTGTGTTTTGGGTCATTGTCATGCTGGAATACCCATCCACGACCCATTTCAATGCCCTGGCTGAGGGAAGGAGGTTCTCACCCAAGATTTGACGGTACATGGCCCCGTCCATCTTCCCTTTGATGCGGTGAAGTTGTCCTGATGCGGTGAAGTTGTCCTGTCTTTTGTGTTTCTTCCATTTGCAAATAATCACTGTTGTCACCTTCTCACCAAGCTGCTTGGCGATGGTCTTGTAGCCCATTCCAGCCTTGTGTAGGTTTACAATCTTGTCCCAGACATCCTTGGAGAGCTCTTTGGTCTTGGCCATGGTGGAGAGTTTGGAATCTGATTGATTGCTTCTGTGGATAGGTGTCTTTTATACAGGTAACAAACGGAGATTAGGAGCACTGCCTTTAAGAGTGTGCTCCTAATCTCAGCTCGTTACCTGTATAAAAGACACCTGGGAGCCAGAAATCTTTCTGATTGAGAGGGGGTCAAATACTTATTTCCCTCATTAAAATGCAAATCAATTTATAACATTTTTTACAGGTGTTTTTCTGGATCTTTTTGTTGTTATTCTGTCTCTCACTGTTCAAATAAACCTACCATTAAAATTATAGACTGATCATTTCTTTGTCAGTGGGCAAATGTACAAAATCAGCAGGGGATAAAATACTTTTTTCCCTTACTGTACAGTACCAGTCAAAAGTTTGGACAAGTCTACTCATTTAACATTTTTTTTCTTTATTTTTACTATTTTCTACATTGGAGAATAGTAGTGAAGACATTAAAACTATGAAATAACACATATGGAATCATGTAGTAACTAAAAAAGTGTTGAACAAATCAAAGTATATTTTATATTTGAGATTCTTCAAAGTAGCCACCCTTTGCCTTGATGACAGCTTTGCACACTCTTGTCATTCTCTCAACCAGCTTCATGAGGTAGTCACCTAGAATGCATTTCAATTAATAGGTGTGCCTTGTTAAAAGTTAATTTGTGGATTTTTTCCCCTTCTTAATGCTTTTGAGCCAATCAGTTGTGTTGTGACAAGGTAGGGGTGGTATACAAAATATAGCCCTAATTGGTTAAAAGACCAAGTCCATATTATGGCAAAAACAGCTCAAAAAAGCAAAGAGAAACGACAGTCCATCATTACTTTAAGACATGAAGGTCAGTCAATTCGGAACATTTCAAGAACTTTGAACATTTCTTCAAGTGCTGTCTCAAAAACCATCAAGCGCTATGATGAAACTGTCTCTCGTGTCCACACATTTCAAGGTTGCCTTGAAACAATGACTGGTAAATGATCCAAGACCAGCTCAGTTAATCCCTACCATTGTGACAATGAATCGTCATAATGCTGCATCAAATGTACATGATCTTAGGGGCATTGGCAAACACAATGTAAGTAATTAAATTTATGTACCCCTAATTGCACCGAATACATCTGTTTATCCTACAGCTATTGTAAGCAGTAACCACGAGCCTATAAACCAGAGTTACACTGTTACCACTGAGGCGGTGTGCAATAGTAGGAAAACCAATTATGCAGCTCACCCTACACTATCAGCTCCAATGTAAACAACATAAGTAAGTCTACCTTGATACGCTTCCCAGTAAAGCATTAAAAACAATCAAGAAACCCAGAAAAGTGCTAAAATAGCCCATAGTAACATATATAGCCTAAGAAATAAGGTCCATGAAGTCAATAACTTGCTTGTAACAGATTCCATTCATATTCTGACTATCTCTGAAACTCACTTAGATAATACCTTTGAGGATACAATGGTAGCAATACATGGTTATAACATCTACCGAAAAGACAGAAATGCCAACGGAGGCGGTGTTGCGGTCTATATTCAGAACCACATTCCTGTTAAGCAAAGAGATGATCTAATGTTAAATACTGTTGAAGTTATATGGCTACAGGTTCATCTGCTTCACCTAAAGACCATTCTTGTGGGAAGCTGCTATAGACCACCAAGTGCTAACAGTCAGTATCTGGATAATATGTGTGAAATGCTTGATAATGTATGTGATATCAACAGAGAAGTATATTTTCTGGGTGATTTAAATATTGACTGGCTATCATTAAGCTGCCCATTCAGGAAAAAAATTCTAACTGTAACCAGTGCCTGCAACCTGAATCAGGTTGTCAGTCAAACTACCAGGGTTGTTACAAACATCACAGGAATTAAATCAACAACATGTATTGATCACATCTTTACTAACGCTTCAGATATTTGCTTTAAAGCAGTATCCAAATCCATAGGATGTAGTGATCACAATATATAGTGATTCATATGTTGAGGATGTAAAGAATATTTGCTGGTCTGTGGTGTGTAATCAAATCAAAGTTTATTTGTCACGTGAGGAGCAACCAGACTCTGCACTTGACACATTTATGAAACTACATATTCCAGTTACTAATAAGCACCCATTAAGAAAATTACTGTGAAAACTATTAAATCCCCTTGGATTGATGAGGAATTGAAAAATTGTCTGGTTGAGAGGGGTGAGGCAAAAGGTATGGCAATTAAGTCTGGCAGCCCAACTGATTGGCAAACATACTTAAAATTAAGAAATCATGTGACTAAACTAAATAAAAATAAACTACACTATGAAGCAAATATATATTATATAAAGAATGAGAGTAAAAAGCTTTGGGGCCTGAAATGAAATTTTGGGGGAAAAAAGCCAACTTGGCTCCTTCAATCAGACGGCTCATTCATCACAAAGCCCACTGATATTGCAAACTACTTTAATGACTTTTTCATTGGCAAGATAAGAAAACTTAGGGATGACATGCCAGCAACAAATGCTGACACTACTAAGTTTATCGTACCAAGTTATGAAAGACAAGAATTGTACTTTTGAATTATGTAATTATGTGTGGATGAGCTGAAAAAATATTGTTGTCTATCAACAATGACAAGCCACCAGGGTCTGACAATCTGGATGGAAAATGACTGAGGATAATAGCAGATGATATTGCCACTCCTATTTGTCACATCTTCAATTTAAGCCTACTAGAGAGCATGTGCCCTCAGGCCTGGAGGGAAGCTAAAGTCATTCCGCTACCCAAGAATAGTAAAGCCCCCTTTACTGGCTCAAATAGCTGACCAATCAGCCTGTTACCAACTCTTAGTAAACTTCTGGAAAAAATTGTGTTTGACCAGATACAATGCTATTTCACAGTAAACAAATTGACAAAAGAATTCCAGCATCCTTATAGGGAAGGACACTCAACAAGCACAGCACTTACACAAATGACTGATGATTGGATGAGAGAAATTGATGATAAAACGATTGTGGGGGCTGTCTTGTTAGACTTCAGTGCAGCTTTTGACATTATCGATCATAGTCTTCTGCTGGAAAAACGTATGTGTTATGGCTTTACACTCCCTTCTATAATGTGGATAAAGAGTTACTTGTCTAACATAACACAGAGGGTGTTCTTTAAGGGAAGCCTCTCAAACATAATCCAGTTAGAATCAGGAATTCCCCAGGGTAGCTGTTTAGGCCCCTTGCTTTTTTCAATTTTTACTAACGACATGCCACTGACTTTGAGTAAAGCCAGAGTGTCTATGTATGCGAATGACTCAACAATATACACGTCAGCTACTACAGCGACTGAAATGACTGCAACACTCAACAAAGAGCTGGAGTTATTTTCAGAGTAGGTGGCAAGGAATAAGTTAGCCCTAAATATTTCTAAAACTAAAAGCATTGTATTTGGAAGAAAACACTCACTAAACCCTAAACTTCAACTAAATTTTGTACTGAATAATGAGGAAATAGAGCAAGTTGAGATGTCTAAACTGCTTGGACTAAACCTAGATTGTAAACTGTCATGGTCAAAACATATTGATGCAGTAGTAGCTACGATGGGGAGAATAAAGCGATGCTCTATAATAAATGTCTATAATAAAGCAATGCTCTGCCTTCTTAACAATACTATCAACAAGGCAGGTCCTACAGGCCCTAGTTTTGTCGCACCTTGACTACTGTTCAGTCGTGTGGTCAGGTGCCACAAAAAAGGACTTGCAACTGGCTCAGAACAGGGCAGCACAGCTGGCCCTTGGAGGTACACAGAGAGCTAATATTAATAATATGCATGTCAATCTCTCCTGGCTGAAAGTGGAGGAGAGATTGACTTCATCACTACTTTTATTTATGAGAGGTGAATGCGACATGTTGAATGCGCCGAGCTGTCTGTCTAAACTACTGGCACACAGCTTGTACATCCATGCATACCCCACAAGACATGCCACAAGAGGTCTCTTCACAGTCCCCAGGTCCAGAACAGACTATGGGAGGCACACAGTTCGACATAGAGCCATGACTACATGGAACTCTATTTCACATCAGCTAATATCAAATACAAATACAAATACAGGAAAGGAAGATCCAGAGTTACCTTTGCTGCAGAAGATAAGTTCATTAGAGTTACCAGCCTCAGAAATTGCAGACCAAATAAATGCTTCACAGAGTTCAAGTAACAGACATACCTCAACATCAACTATTCAGAGGAGACTGTGTGAATCAAGCCTTCATGGTTGAATTGCTACAAAAAAACACTACTAAAGGACACCAATAAGAAGAAGAGACTTGCTTGGGCCAAGAAACACAAGCAATGGACATTAGACTGGTGGAAAAGTCCAAATTTACAATTTTTGGTTCCAACAAAGTAAGTGAACGGAAGATCTCCACATGTGTGGTTCCCATCATGAAGCATGGAGGAGAAGGTGTGATTGTGTGGGGGTGCTTTGCTGGTGATACTGTCTGTGATTTATTTGGAATTCAAGGCACACTTAACCAGCATGGCTACCACAGCATTCTGCAGTGAAACGCCATCCCATCTGGTTTGCGCATATTGGGACTAGCATTTGTTTTTCAAAAGGACAATGACCCAACACACCTCCAGGATGTGTAAGGGCTCTTTGACCAAGAAGGAGAGTGATGGAGTGCTGCATCAGATGACGTGGCCTCCACAATAACTCAACCTCAACCCAATTGAGATGGTTTGGGATAAGTTGGACTGCAGAGTAAAGGAAAAGCAGCCAAAAAAGTGCTCAGCATATGTGGGAACTCCAAGACTGTTGGAAAAGCATTCCAGGTGAAGCTGTTTGAGAGAATACCAAGAGTGTGAAGCTGTCATCAAGGCAAACGGTGGCTACTTTGAAGAATCTCAAATATAAAATATATTTTGATTTGTTTAACACTTTTTTGGTTACTACATGATTCCATATGTGTTATTTAATAGTTTTGATGTCTTCACTATTATTCTACAATAATAATAGAATAATAGTAAACATAAAGAAAAAACCTTGAATGAGTTAGTGTGTCCAATTACTTGACTGGTACTGTATACGTATATATATATATTTTTCTTCTTCAGTATAGAACCTAAAGGGGTTAATCGGCTGTCCCCATAGGATTACCCTTTGAAAACCCCTTTTTGGTTCCAGGTAGAACCCTCTGGTTCAGGTAGATCCCTTTTGGATCCAAGTAGAACACTTTCCACAGAGGGTTTTATATGGAACTCAAAGGGGTTATCCTATAGGAACAGCCAAAGAACCCTTTTGGAACCCATTTTTCAAAGAGTGTAAGAATCAGTCAATTGGTCTCCTGACCCCTCCTGTCTCAGCCTCCAGTATTTATGCTGCAGTAGTTTATGTGTCGGGGGGCTAGGGTCAGTTTGTTATATCTGGAGTACTTATCCTGTCCTATTCGGTGTCCTGTGTGAATTTAAGTGTGCTCTCTCTAATTCTCTCGTTCTTTCTCTCTCTCGGAGGACCTGAGCCCTAGGACCATGCCTCAGGACTACCTGACAGGATGACTCCTTGCTGTCCCCAGTCCACCTGGCCGTGCTGCTGCTCCAGTTTCAACTGTTCTGCCTTATTATTATTTTGAGATATCAGCTGATGTACGCAGGGCTTTATAAATAAACTTGATTTGATTTGATTTGAATGTCATTCCCCATGCCTTTCCTAACCACGGCCTAACCTTGAAGATCTGCACTCATTAGCCATAATGTCTGTAGAGACATATTATCTGCAGGCGAATGTTTACTGAGGGATATGAAACTAAACCTATTTGAGTTTGAATAATTCAGTGTGCTTTCTAGTAAAGGGATAGTGTGATGGTTTCCTGCAGTTGGGATTTGGTTTGATTGCATCACGACCACAGTAACTCTGGATTAACTGTCTGGCTGAGCTCACACACACAGACACACAGACAGACAGACAGACAACCCCCCCATCCCGGGCTCTGCATGCCCCAGATTCAGAGGACGTGCTGCTAGCTGGCCCCAGTGGAGGTGGGAGATGGAGACTGAGAGGAGATTGGAACCAGATGAATGCTGTGCTTACAGGCTAAAGCCCCATCCGTCCCCACACTGGTCTTCTATTCCATATCTCTATCACCTCCAATCCCAGATTAAAACAATGTAGGGAGACACCATGCCAAACACTGGGCTAGAATAGGGTGTGTGTGTGTGTGTGTCCATGCGCGCGTGCGAGTGGGCGTCCGAGCATGTGTGTGTGTGTGTAAGAGAAAGAGTTGGACTAAGCCCCAGAGGGTGTGTGGAGGATTCTGCTTGCCATAATAATCCTACTTCCAAGTACGTTGTTGGTGTTTAGAATTTTCATTTTGATGTTTAACGCTCTAGAGACAAGCTACACCAGACACATTAGTCAATGTAGTAAGACTGCTGTATTACTGAAAGGATGAAATAAAAACGCTGGCTACAATCGAGCAGAGAAACACCAAAGGGGTAAATTGGGATTCAGACAACAACATGTACACCCCACCACTTTTTTGGTAAACAGCTGAGGGATATGGAGAGTAAAACAGATTAACTAAACTCATATGTTATATTCTTCAAGAATCAATAGCTGTATATCATTTATTTAAAGTCCAAACATGGATGTACCAATCCCAGATGGCCCCTTTAAAGGAGTAGGGAAAGGGATTTACCATAAATGAGCATAGACCGCTCCAGACTCATAATGTAAGTGGAAGTTGAACATTTTTGAAAAAACTTGAACTCAAAGTCTGGAGAAAAAAGAAATCCCTAATGCGTGGGCTGTTATGATATCAAACTTGTAGATCGTTCTCTCTCCTTGTCTCTCAAAGACATGCAGACAAGCACTCACCACACGCACGCACGCACATGCACACACACACTCCCTCTCTTTCTCTCTCACTCTCATGATTAAAATGCATACCTGATCCTCCTTCATTACGATTTGGCTACATACCTCATAGATGGGCAGTCAGGGCATTCTAAGTACTTGAAACGTAATCAATGTGCAACCCCTTTAAGCTATGAGAACCCTTGAGTACCAAATAAATGGATTTGCTTTCGGCACGAAGTGTAAAATCTCATTTCTGCTGCTCCGTGTAATTGTTCCACTTAACTAAAGAGAGGATTGTGTACAACGCCAAAGACGGATGTAAACCGTGACGTTCTGCTGTCTTTAAGATAAGTGAAGAAGTGAACTCTGGGCTGCTAGCCTGTCGCATTCCTCTGGTTTTGCTGACTCAGAGGTTTTGTCTTAAAATGAATGACTGAGGCCTGTGGCGGTGCAGTGCTGTGGTACTGTGGCCTGTATAACTGTGGTGCTGTACAACCTGAGTGTGTACGGGGCATTAGAGTGTGAGTAATCACAAGGATATTTTTTAATGTCAATGGTGTTCAAGTCTCGAGACTGAGACAGTTATTTCAAAATGTTGATTTTGTGGTCAATTAACAAAAAAGTTGTGGACTTTGATTAGCGCTGGTGGTTATGTTTTTGCTGGAAGATCCTCTTGCGGCCAAGTGTAAGCCTTCTGTCAGACACAACCAGGTTTGGTTAATACTGATCTTAAGTGCCCGGGACTTGTGGAAGCCAAGTAGCCCCATAACATCAAAGATCCACCACTATATTTTACAGTAGGTATGAAGTACTTTTCTGTTTTTCAATGACAAACCCACCATTGGTGTGCATGGCAAGAGAGCTCTATTTTCATGTCATTTGACCATAGCACCGGCTCCAATCCAAGTGCCAATGCCGTTAATACAACTCCAGGCAGTGCTATGGTCAGATGACATATGTGTGTGTGTGTCCACATCAGCAGACACAACTACATTCCTCCTTCTCAGCCCAGCATTACTGGGGTTGTGTCCCAAATGGCACCCTTTTCCTTATATGGTGCACTATAAACATAGTACCCTTTGCAAGGAATAGGGTGCCATTTGGGATGCAGTCAGAGGCCCACTGTGGCACCTGAGAAAAATGAGCAGTGCAACTTGGCTGCGTTCAGGCCACTCTTGGGACAAGGAAATTAGACTTTCTCTTCAGCAGGAAAAACAGGACTATTCCACGACTCAGAGATCCATCATCTAGACCTGAGGGGCCAGGACAGGAGGGGGAGAAGGGGAAAGACACTCCGGGACCAACTCTATACTGCAAGTGCTCATTTTAGGCCTGTGTCCACACACATTCACATACAGTGCCTTCAGAAAGTATTGACAAGCCTTGACTTTTCCCACATTTTGTTGTGTTACAGCCTGAATTTAAAGTGGATTCAATTTAATTGTTTGTCTCTGACCTACATACAATACCCTATAATGTCAAAGTGGAATTATGTTTTTAGAAATTAATTAAAAATGAAAAGCTGAAATGTCTTGGGTCAATAAGTATTCAACCCCTTTGTTATGGCAAGCCTAAATAGGTTCTGGAGTAAAGATGTGCGTAAGAAGTCACATAATAAGTTGCCTGGACTCACTGTGTGTGCAATAACAGTGTATAACATCATTTTTGAATGATTGCCCCACACATACAAAACACAGATTCAACCACAAATACTAGGGAGGTTTTCCAATGCTTTGCAAAAAAGGGCACCTATTGGCAGATAGGTAAAAACTAAAAAGAAGACATTGAATATGCTTCATTCTATACCTAGAGGGCTCCTGATATCTCCAGTATAATTTGAGTCCTTATCTGTTGTGTTTCTAGTACTGCCTTTTTGCTAGCTATGGCCATCTACTTTAAGTGCTGCCTATCTTCCCAGTAGCCTACTTGCAGTTGATTGTTGACACATCCACCAGGATTAAGGGGCAGGGCAATTTGTGACAGTTGTTTTCATAATCAGTGGCTGTATTGGGAGGGGAGTGTTTTTTCTTCTCCTTCACAATCAACAATTAGTACCAGGAGGTGTGCTCTTCACCTTTGCAAGGCAATTAGCAATTAGTATTAGTTCTTCAGTCTCTCTTGTTTTCTCAGTGGCAACTGTAAGTGGCGGTCTTGTCGCAAAACTAAGACCGTCACCAAAACTAAGACAGTTCTGCCAAATTGTTCTGCAGTTATTTGAAGAAGGCTCCACACCACTTTCTGACTTGAGTATTTTACCTAGTTCTTTTCAGATTATCTGAACAAAAATATAATTGCAACATGTAAAGTGTTGGCCCCATGTTTCATGACCTGAAATAAAATATCCCAGAAATGTTCCATACACACAAAAAATATAGTTAATTTCACATTCTGTGCTCAAATTTGTTTATATCCCTGTTGGTGAGTATTTCTCCTTTGCCAAGATAATCCATCCACCCGACAAGTGTGGCATATCAAGAAGCTGATTAAACAGCATGATCATTACACAGGTGCACCTTGTGCTAAAGACAATAAAAGTCCACTAAAATGTGCAGTTTTATCACACAACACAATGCCACAGATGTCTCAAGTTTTGAGGGAGCATGCAATTGGCATGCTGACAGCAGGAATGTCCACCAGAGCTGTTGCCAGAGAATTTAATGTTAATTTCTTACCATAACCGCCTCCAACGTCATTTTATATCATTTGGGAGGCCAACAGGCCTCACAACCGCACAATGTGTAACCATTCCAGCCCAGGACCTCCACATCTGGCTTCTTCACCTGCGGCATCGTCTGAGACCAGCCACCTGGACAGCTGATGAAATTGTGGGTTTGCACAACCAAAGAATGTCTGCACAAACTGTCAGAAACCATCTCAGGGAAGTTGATCTGCGTGCTTGTCGTCCTCACCAGGGTCTTGACCTGACTCCAGTTTGGCATCGTAATAGACTTCAGTGGGCAAATGCTCACCTTGGTACACTGGAGAAGTGTGCTCTTCACGGATAAATCCCGGTTTCAACTGTATCGGGCAGATGGCGTTGTGTGGGAGAGAAGTTTGCTGACGTCAACGTTATGAACCAAGCGGCCCATGGTGTCGGTGGGGTTAGGGTATGGGCAGACATAAGCTACGGACAACGAACATAATTGCATTTTATCGATGGCAATTTCAATACACAGATACCGTGACGAGATCCTGACGCACATTGTCGTGCATTTCATCTGCCGCCATCACCTCATGTTTCCGCATGATAATGCACTGCCCCCTGTCTCAAGCATCTGTACACTATTCCTGGAAGCTGAAAATGTCCCATACTCACCAGACATGTCACTCATTGAGCATGTTTGGGATGCTCTGTATCAACGTGTACGACAACGTGTTCCAGTTCCTGCCAGTATCCAGCAACTTCGCACAGCCATTGAAGAGGAGTGGGACAACATTCCATAGGCCACAATCAACAGCCTGATCAACTGCATGTGAAGGAGATGTTGCACTGCATGAGCAAATGGTGGTCACACCAAATATTTTCTGATCCACGCCCCTACCCTTTTTTTTTAAAGGTATCTGTGACCAACAATGCATATCTGTATTCTCAGTCATATGAAATCCATAGATTAGTGCCAACAGAATTTATTTCAATTGACTGATTTCCTTATACGAACTGTAACTTAGTTACAGCCTGAATTCAACATGGATTAAAGAGATGTTTTTTCTCAACCATCTACACACAATACCCCATAATGACAAAGTGAAATGCATGTTTTTAAATTGTTTAGCAAATTTATTGAAATTTAAATATCTAATTTATCTAAGCATTTACACCCTACTTTGTAGAATCACCTTTGGTGGTGATTTGCACACCTGGATTGTACAATATTTGCACATTATTCTTTTGAAAATGATTCAAGCTCTGTTAAGTTGATTGTTGATTATGGCTAGACAGCCATTTTCAAGTATTGCCATAGATTTCAAGTTGATTTAAGTCAAAACTGTAACTCAACCACTCAAAAACATTCAATGTTGTCTTGGTAAGCAACTCCGGTGTAGATTTGCCCTTGTGTTTTAGGTTATTGTCCTGCTGAAAGGTGCATTTGTCTCCCAGAGTCTGTTGGAATGCAGACTGAACCAGGTTTTCCTCTATGATTTTGCTTGTGCTTACAGCTATATTCTGTTTGTTATTATCAACAACAAAAAACTCCCTAGTTCTTGCCTATGACAAGCATACCCATAACATGATGTGGCCAACACCGTGCTTGAAAATATGAAGAGTGGTACTCAGTGATGTGTTGTGTTGGATTTGCCCCAAACATAACATTTTGTATTCAGGACAAAAAGTACATTTCTTTGCCACATTTTTTTCAGTATTACTTATGACTTATTATTACTTATTACTTACTGCAAACAGGATTCGTGTTTTGGAATACTTTTTCTGTTCAGGCTTCCTTCCTTTCACTTTGTCATTTAGTTGTGGAGTAAATACAATGCTGTTGATCCATCCTCAGTTTTCTCATATCACAACCATTAAACTCTAACTGTTTTAATATCACCATTGCCCTAGTGGTAAAATTCATGATCAGTTTCTTTCCTCTCCAGCAACTACGTTAGGAAAGATGCCTGTATCTTTGTAGTGAATGGGTGTATTGATACACCATCCAATAACTTCACCATGCTCAAAGGGATATTCAGTGTCTGCTTTTTTTACTACCAATCGGTGCCCATCTTTGCGAGTCATTGAAAAACCTCCTTGGTCTTTGTGGTTGAATCTGTGCTTGAAATCCACTACTAAAGGAACCTTACAGACACTTGTATGTGTGGGGTACAGAGATGAGGTAGTCATTTAAAATCATGTTAAACACTATTATTGATTATTGAGTCCAACTTGTTATACGATTTGTTAAGCACATTTTTAGTCCTGAACTTATTTAGGCTTGCAATAACAAAAGGGTTGAATACTTATTGACTGAAGACATTTCAGCTCTAAAATTGTCAACAACAAAAAATCTAATTTGACATTATGGGTGTTGATTAGTGACACAAAATCTACATTTTATACATTTTTAATACCGGCTGTAACAACAAAATGTGGAAAAAGTGAAGGGGGTGAATACATTCTGAAGGCACTGTAGATCACATCAAAGAATATTGCTACTCCAGCTGCTCTCTCTTCATCTGAATACGTTTCCTCTCATAGTCAGATAGCATCTGGTATTTGCGGTGGGCTACTCATTCTCCTAAGTGGAGATTTTCTATTTTTCCCTATCTCACCTGTCCAACTTCTCCTTTGAATTCCATGCTGTCACTGTCACTTGTCCACTCAAGCTGAACATTGTTGTCATCTATCGCCCACCAGATAGTTCCTCAATGAGCTTGACACCTTGATAAACACATTTTCTGACGATGGCTCACCACGTACTTGGCGACTTCAACCTTCCGATGCCTGCTTTCGATTAATTTATTTTCCTCTCTTTCCTTTTTTTGGCCTATTTTGACCTCACCCTTTTCCAGTCCCCTCCCACTCACAAGGCAGGCAATAAACTTGACCTCATCTTTACTAGAGGCTTTTTGCGTACTAATCTCACTGAAACCCCACTCCAGGTCTCTGATCACTACTTTGTTTCCTTTTCTGTCTCCCTTTCCTCCAACCCTAGCCACTCAGCCCCTACCCAGATGGTCAAGCTTCACTCTCTCCTCCCACTACTCTTTCCTCTTCTATCCTATCATCGATCCCTTCTGCTAAATCCTTCTCATGCCTATCTCCTGATTCTGCCTCTTTGACCCTACTATCCCCATTTTCCGCATACTATGACTCGCACTGTCCCCTTTCCTCCCAGCCGTCTCACCCTCCCCTCCTGCTCCGTGGCTGAGTTACTCATTACGAGCTCACAGAACAGGGCTGCGGGTAGCTGGGCGACAATGGAGGAAAACTACAATCCGGAGGACCCATCATCCTTTCACCCCTTCCTCTCTACCTTCTCTTCCTATGTATCTGCTGCTAACCCCTCTGCATCTAACCCTAGGAAACTATTAGGAATTAGGAATTAGGAAACTAGGGTCAACTATTATCCATCTTCTCCTCCCTCTTTTATCCTCCATCCCCTCCCTCCTCCCTCTCTGTGGATGACTTTGTTAACCACTTTGAAAATAAGGTTGACAACATCCACTCCTCATTCACTCAGCCTATTGAGTCCACTGGTCCCACTCACTCAGAACTACCCTACGTCTTGACTACTTTCTCCCCTCTCTCTCCAAATGAAATGCTGCAACTAGTGAGGTCCGGCCGCCCGACAACCTCCCCAGTCGACCCCATCCACTCCTCCCTTCTCCAGACCATCTCAGGACACCTTCTCCCATTCCTCACTTCCCTCATCAACTCATCCCTGATCACTGGCTGCAGAGGGGACTTCAAAATGTCCCGAGTCGCTCACCTCCACAAGAAACCAACTATTGGCTCCTCTGATGTCAAAAATTACAAACCGGTATCCCTTCTTTAGTTTCTTTCCAAAACACTGTCTCTGACCAACTCTCTCGCTATCTCTCTCAGAACAATATTCTTGACCCTAACCTTCAAGACGGCTCACTCAACCAAGACTGCGCTTCTCTGAGTCACAGAGGCTCTCCGCACTGCCAAAGCTGACTCCCTCTCCTCTGTTCTCATCCTCCTAGAGCTATCCACTGCCTTCGACACCGTGGAACCATCAGATCCTCCTCTCCACCCTCTCCATCATTGACAACTCCACGCTGTCTCCTTCCCAGAGTGCAAAGAACCTTGGTGTGACCCTAGACAACACCCTATCGTTCTCTGCAAATATCAAAGCAGTGACTCGCTCCTGTAGGTTCATGCTTGAACACATCCGTAGAGTACGACTCTACCTCACGTAGGAAGCGGCGCAGGTCCTAATCCAGGCACTTGTCACCTCCTGTTTGGACTACTGCAACTCGCTGTCAGCTGGACTCTCCGCTTGTGCCATCAAACCCCTGCAACTTATTCATAATGCTGCAGCCTGCCTGGTGTTCAACCATCCCAAATTCTCCCATGTCACCTCACTTCTCCGCACACTCCACTGGCGTCCAGTCGAAGCTTGCATCCACTACAAGACCATGGTACTTGCCTACGGAGCAGCAAGAGGAACTGCCCCACCGTACCTTCAGGTTATGCTCAAACCCTACACCTCAACCCGTGCACTCCGTTGTGCCACCTCTGGTCTCTTGGCCCTCCCACCCCTACAGGAGGGCAGCTCCCGCTCAGCCCAGTCCAAGCACGTCTCTGTCCTGGCACCCCAATGGTAGAACCATTCCGAAAAAATCTGAAACCCACCACTCTTCAAAGAGTATCTTAAATAATCCCAAAGCAAGTTTTTCAGGATGAAAATGAAACGGAATGGAGCTAAGCACAGGCAAGATCCTAGATGAAAACCTGGTTCAGTCTGCTTTCCAACAGACACAGCAGGACAATAACCTAAAACACAATGCCAAATATACTCTGGAGTTGCTTATCAAGAAGACAGTGAATGTTCCTCAGTGGCCAAGTTAGTGTTGACTGAAATATACACAAAAATCTATGGCAAGACCTGAAAATGGTTGTATAGCAATGATCAATAACCAATTGGACAGAGCTTGAAGAATGTTGAAAAATATAATGGACGTTGCACAATCCAGCTGTGGAATGGTCTTAGAGACTTACCCAGAAAGACCCACAGATTTAATCGCTGCCAAAATATGCTTCTACAAAGTATTGACTCTGGTGTGTGAATAATTATGTAATTGAGATATTTCTGTACTTAATTTCCCAAAGACTCCTAACATTTCTAAAAACATGTTTCACCTTTGTCATTATGGGGTATTGTGTGTAGATGGGTGAGAAAATACATAAATTTAACCCATTTTGAATTCAGGCTGCAAAACAACAAAATGTAGAATCTGTCAAAGGGTATGAATACTTTCTGATGGCACTGTATATGTACACACACACAAATACTCCAACGCGCGCGCACACACACACACACACACACACACACACACACACACACACACACACACACACACACACACACACACACACACACACACACAAACACACACACACACACACACACACACACACACACACACTTCTATGCATCCATACACTACATAAATATTCACACACACAGACATCACAACCTCCCCCCAATCTTTCTCTCCTGCAGCCACTCTGGGCGCGCACTCACACACACAAACACCAGGGCTGTGAGAACATCACCCCCCCCCCCCCCCCCCCCCCACTGTCTTTTTTTGTGAAGAATCAACAACAAGTGGGACACAATCATGAAGTGGAACGACATTTATTGGATATTTCAAACTTCAAAAACTGAAAAATTGGGCGTGCAAAATTATTCAGCCCCGTTAAATTAATACTTTGTTGATTCTTCACAAAAAAATACAGTTTTATATCTTTATGTTTGAAGCCTGAAATGTGGCAAAAGGTCGCAAAGTTCAAGGGGGCCGAATACTTTCGCAAGGCACTGTATGTCAAACCCAGGTCTGAGAAACGGGCTATATTGTTTAGCTTATGCCTTCTGCTAGCCCTGGACACAATTTATAGGCTAGCCTTCCTCGTATCAGGAGGCAAAGGTCACGTCGTGTAATGTTACACACACATACATGGGGAGGAGACATTCTTTAAGATTTAAGGACTTTGGGATGAAAAGATGCCTGGTGTGTCTGATAAGGGGTATGGAATATGTTCTCAACATAGTTTCTTAGTGTGTTTTGATGAGCAGACACACACATGTATGCATGCATGTAGGCATGCACACTGTACACACACACTCAACAGCCAGTTTATTAGGTACATCACCCCGTTCACGTAAATGGTTACAGACAGTGAGTCACATGGCCATGGCTTGTTATATAAAGCAGGCAGACAGGCATCAAGGCATTCAGTTACAGTTCGATTAAACATTAGAATGGTCATAACGAGTGACCTAAGCGACTTTGAGCGTGGTGATCTAAGCGTGGTATGATTTAAGCCAGCAGCATACCACCCTGCATACCACTGCTGGCTTGCTTCTGAAGCTAGGCATCGTTTGTCCTGGTCAGTCCCTAGATGAGAGACCAGATGCTGCTGGAAGTGGTGTTGGAGGGCAAGTAGGAGGCACTCTTTCCTCTGGTCTAAAAAATATCCCAATGCCCCAGGGCAATGATTGGGGACACTGCCCTGTGTACGGTGCTGTCTTTCGGATGGGACGTTAAACGGGTGTCCTGAATCTCTGAGGTCATTAAAAGATCCATGACACTTATCGTAAGAATAGGGGTGTTAACTCCGGTGTCCTGGCTAAATTCCCAATCTGGTCCTCAAAAAACCATCACGGTCACCTAATAATCCCCAGTTTACAATTGGCTCATTCATCCCACTCCTTTCCCATGTAACTATTCCCCAGGTCGTTGTTGTAAATGAGAATGTGTTCTCAGTCAACTTACCTGGTAAAATAACATAAAAATTATCATTGGTACCAGGCGTGCCGGATCCAGTATTTCAGAAACGTCCAGCCTCCTGGGCTTTCCACGCACGACAGTGTCTAGGGTTTACCGAGAATGGTGAGACAAACAAAAATCATCCAGTCAGCGGCAGTCCTGTGGCCGAACACAGCTCGTTGATGAGAGAGGTTGAAGGAGAATGGAAAGAATCGTGCAAGCTAACAGGCGGGACACAAACAGACAAATAACAGCGCAATACAACAGTGGTCATGGATTGGCTATTGCAGTAGACGACCACACCAGTGTCATGATGTTGCCCTCCATTCTAACCACGGCAGAGAGAGAGAGAGAGAAGGCGGACAAACTCTCCAACAGAAACAAACTTTCCAACAGAGATCACGATGACACACTGAGCATAAATATATATATTGATTGCAATTATTCCCGAATGAGTGAGCATTCATGTGCAAAGGATTAGCATTTCAAATGTTAGAATTATCAAGTGTGTAGTGATTCATTTGCGTAATTCCCGCCTTTCTCAGTCTACACCCACTTCCCAAGCCGCAATGTTTAGCCCACTAGGGCACATCCCCTATCATTTCCTTATAACCATATCAACTTTGTTTGTTTGTTTGTTTGTATGTGCATTTCTGTGATTATTCAGTTAGTTAATAAATAAATGATTGAGAGGATTCATAGTGAAGACTGGGTTTGTGCAGATAACCAACAATTTACGACGTTTGGAATGAGACTAATGTGAGGTAAAGAATAATTCATTAATTAGAAGACTA
Source organism: Oncorhynchus kisutch (assembly GCF_002021735.2). Lineage (NCBI taxonomy): Eukaryota > Metazoa > Chordata > Actinopteri > Salmoniformes > Salmonidae > Oncorhynchus > Oncorhynchus kisutch. The sequence continues at coordinate 36,417,348 of NC_034201.2, read as the reverse complement.
ATTGATCAGATATTAAAATATCAGAAAATTATATTAGGGAAATTATAACTTTGTAATCTGAATATTTTCCTTGGTGCCCCAACTTCCTAGTTAATTACATTTAACTGATTAGTTAATCATTACAGAGAATTGATTTGATATACTAACTGGCTTCAGTTTAATGATGCCAAAGACACGACACCGGGTTCCACTACTATCAAATAAATACAAGTAGAAGCAGATCCAATGGGCACACGATCACCAACACACCAACTGAGGAGTGGAAAAATATTGCCTGGAACAACAGCGAGCTCAGTTTATTTGAGTGGCCTGGTCAGTCCCCAGACCTCAACCCAATAGAGAGTCTTTGGTATGTGATGGAAGCGGAGGTTCGCAGCATGAATGCACCGCAATCCCATCTGCAGCAACTGCGTGATGCCATCGTGTCAGCATGGAACGTTTCTGACACCTTGTAGAATGCCCCGAATTAGTCAGGCTGTTCTGGAAGCAAAGGGGGGTCCAACCCAGTACCAGATGGGTGTACCTAATAAACTGACCGGTGAGGGTACATGCACACTGACACGCGCACACACACAGTTTCCAAAAGTTTGCAACTATAATCACACTGAAAACATCTTTAACTACTGCAGAATTCCAGCCCAGTCCATCCCAAAACCACCAGTTCACATTGACCCCCCCCCCCAGCCGTTACCGTGCACTGATGACAATATGCACTGATGATCCAAGCCACTGAACTGTGTCATTCACCACATAATAGCCGGAGAGGTCCCAATTACCAGACATCAACATATGTGCATAATACTGATGATTCCCTCCACAATCCTTTCTGGACCTGACTCAAGTCAGTCAAGTAGCAGTGGGTGAAAGATGTATTTACTGCCCAATGGATCTCTTGGAGACATCCCCTGCTTGGGTGCGGGGTGTGCTGGATACTTCCAGAGCGTGTGTGTGTGTGCCAGAATACATTTTCATGGCTGGTTTGGATAAAGAAAACAATGTACACTACCGTTCCAAAGTTTGAGGTCACTTCGAAATGTCCTTATTCTTTTAAGAAAAGCACATTTTTTGTCCATTAAAATAACATCAAATTGATCAGAAATACAGTGTAGACATTGTTAATGTTGTAAATGACTATTGTAGCTGGAAACGGATGATGTTCTATGGAATTTCTACATTATCAGCAACCATCATACCTGTGTTCCAATGGCACGTTGTGTTAACTAATCCAAGTTTATAATTTTAAAAGGCTAATTGATCATTAGAAAACCCTTTTGCAATTATGTTAGCACATCTGAAAACTGTTGTTCTGATTAAAGAAGCAATAAAACTATCTTCCTTTAGACTGGTTGAGTATCTGGAGCATCAGCATTTGCGGGTTCGAGTACAGGCTCAAAATGGCCAGAAACAAAGAACTTCTGAAACTCAACAGTCTATTCTCGTTCTGAAAAATGAAGTCTATTCCATGCGAGAAATTACCAAGAAACCGAGGTCTCGTACACCGCTGTGTACTACTCCCTTCACAGAACAGCTCAAACTGGTTCTAATCAGAATAGAAAGAGGAGTGGGAGGCCCCGGTGCACAACTGAGCAAGAGGGTTAGAGTGTCTAGTTTGAGAAACAGACGCCTCACAAGTCCTTAACTGGCAGCTTCATTAAATAGTACCCGCAAAACACTAGCCTCAACGTCAACAGTGAAGAGGCGACTCCGGCATGCTGGCCTTCTAGGCAGAGTTGCAAAGAAAAAGCCATATCTCAGACTGGCCAATAAAAAGAAAAGATTAAGATGGCCAGCATCCCGGAGTCGCCTCTTCACTGTTGACGTTGATAATGGTGTTTTGCGGGTACTATTTAATGGAGCTGCCAGTTGAGGACTTGTGAGGCGCCTATGTAGATATTCCATAAAAAATCGGCCATTTCCAGCTACAATAGTCATTTACAACATTAACAATGTAGACATTGTCTTCCTGACAGAGAAGCTTGCTACATTTTTGTATGGTAACACAATTTAGTGACATATTTAGTGACTGTATATAGTTTTGATATTTAAGATACATGTTTCATTACTATGACAAAACTAAATTGTTTCAAGTTCACTACTTAAATGACAGAGGAGTATCTTTCTTGCTCATTGCTCAAAAATTCCAAACCATCAGAAACACTTTTAGAAGTCACGGCAACTGTGTGTATGTAAGTCTGCCTGTGTGCGCTCGTGTGTGACAGACCACATTCCAATGAAGTGTGTGAGATCAGTGTTTAGATTACAGCAAGACCAGAGTATGAGGTAGATGTCTCGAAGTGGCACCATAGCAACAAAAAAACTAAAATAGCATGAATATGTATCCACTCACTTTTGTACATTGCTTTGGATATGAGCTTCTGCTAAATGACTAAAATGTAAATGTAACCCCTGCTTTATGGAGACCCTCTTCCCCATGCTACACAATCAATCCCCGTATCTCTTCTCGTTTTCTATACCCCTCCTCTCCTTACCCTCTCTTCTCCTCACTGTTCTTCCACAATAACCCTCTCCTTTCTTTCCTTTTTTCAATCTCTCTTCTCCTTTTCTTGCCCTCCATTCAGTTCCTCTTCTCATGTCACCTTCTGTAGACTTATGGAGGTATGATGAGGGCCATCTGTTAAACCAGTGTTCCTCAACACGTTCTGTACCAGGTACAGGCGAGCTATGGTCCTCCTCAGGGACTCGGTGGATTAAAGGACTGACTGAATCTTTTAGTTATGATTTGATGGACCGCTTCTGAGCAGCTGACCTGGACTTAAGAAACACCATTTTCTTTAGCAGTCAGAAATGTTCATGGGTTGGATGGAAACTATTGTCCTTCAAGAGGATAGTTTTACTATCTGATACCATACTGTACTAACTATGAACTGTACTAATCACTTAGCAAGTGAGTCGATATTCTGCAAAAATATCATTTGAATGCCAATGTATTCGTTAGCTGACAAAGTCACGAAAACGATGTGCGCGATCCAATAGTGGAGAAGTCAGTGTGTTGTTGTGATTCTGGAGCATAGTAAGTAATCAACACAAGAACTTAACAAAAATAAATTCCCCAGCGCTACTCTGAGCTCTCAGTGTACCTTGATTTGAAAAATGTACTTTGCAAGAAATGACTGAAACACATAGCTGCATAAATGTACATTTAAAAATCAAGGTCAGAATATTTCTTCTTAAAACAGCTCAGGTAATTTATCAATTTCTTGCCAAGCAACAAGTTCCTCTGCATACGACCTCTGAAATCACAAAACACAGACAGCATTTCAACTCTTGGGCAGATCGTGACACTGATTTTAAGTCGCAGTCAGGGCTTAGTCATCACACGAGCGTGAGTCCGACTCATCTCAGCTACATTAACTATTCTTTCAATTCTGTCTTCATCACATAAGCAAACTTCCTGGATTCCTTAGGACTCTTTGTGTCTCAAGGCCATAGATGGGTTAGCTGACAAAGTCACAAAAACGATGTGCGCGATCCAATAGGGAAGAAGTCAGTGTGTTGTTGTGATTCTGGATGGTCAGATGGCAGTGATCCAATAGGGAAGAAGTCAGTGTGTTGTTGTGATTCTGGATGGTCAGATGGCAGTGATCCAATAGGGAAGAAGTCAGTGTGTTGTTGTGATTCTGGATGGTCAGATGGCAGCTTCTTGTCATTTTTGCTAGCTATGTGGGGAATCGTCGGTGACTTGTTTCAGTTTAAAAAATGTATCTTGTTCCTGATAACATGTCTTGTTTTGAGGTGTTTTGACTGATGTCATGTCTATGATAATATGACAAAAATTAGCTAGCTAGCTAACCAACAAATGTAACATTGTATTTGAGAGACAACAAGTGTTCATTGTGCAAATTAATTTATGTTTTCAATAAACATTGGAGACAAAATATAGTTTACATGTTGTCAACAATCTAAGCCAAACCCGTCTGTTTTGCCCCATAGTTGCGCACGTGTCGGTTTTGTTGCTAAACAACCAACCAGTCAATAAAGGTTGTTATGTCTCTAAAAGTCTTTCATAAAAGAAAGAGGGAAGGAAGGATGAGAACGAGGGAGGGGAGTGCTGACAGCCGAGAGATGGGCTTTGATCATGATTGATCTCTACAACATTTAGCGTTCACACAAGACACACTCCTCCGCACACACACTCCTCCGCACACACACTCCTCCGCACACACACTCCTCCGCACACACACTCCTCCACACACACTCCTCCACACACATACTTCCAGGGGACACGGACGTAACTGTGTGACGCACACAGCCCTGAAAACACCCAACACACTCACAGCAGAACCCATAATCTAAATCTCAAACTTTTCAAACCATATTCAAAGAGGTTCAATGTCAAAATACAGCTTAAGGACTGAACCATTTAACATTTCTTTGGTGACATTGCCATCTGATTGTGTCCAATTGATCTGTTCAACTGCTAATAATGTGGTTTGGCATGGTATCCAGCTGTAGGGCTTGTTTAGCATTCACTAGATTGAATGAGGACAACAGTGACATGTAATTCCCCTGCACTGCAGATGGACTGACATCATCATCATCATCCTCATCATGTGCTGAGGCTGTCTTAATGTGAACACTGTAATCATCAGCTGCTGCAGCAGCATCATCAGCCCCATTGGTATAGTGGTGGAGGTACAGCAGTCATGGTCTAGTCATGGTGCTATCATCAACGGTCACATAACCATGTTTGTTCTTGTCATGGGTCAAGATGAAGGCAACGAAGGCCACCTTATGCGTTGAGTATCCACCGAAGAGTGCAGCTTGGGGGAGATTATTTGTACCCAATTGTAAGCAAGCTTGATTGTATGGTACAGGGGTAAATGACATTACTTTTCATCCAATCTCAATCAAACTTGATAGTAAGAAATGGTTGCATAACCACTCCAAACTTAACCTCTTCCTGTACCCGTGGAGAAGAGAAGAAAACAGGACGAACCCCACGGCTTTGTTGTCGTGCCTCTGTCTGTTTCAGTCAGTATGACTAACACTAACCAATGCAGGGACGTTGGCCTGCGCCCAGGGTGCCATTTGAGATTGGCACAGTCAGTGGCATGTTCACGAGCTGAGTTTGACACGGGGTGAAAAACATACAACGACTCTGATTGAAGCAGGATGCTGCTTGAAGCGCACATCTCCCAGCCACCAGGGTGGTAATAATACATCTCCACAAAGAAGATGAATAAGCGTGATTTAGAATAATGAGGTATTAGGGGATATTATGCCTCCTGAGAACAGAGGGAAAATACCAAATGACTTTGGTTGGTGCTGCCTGCCTCCTAGCCTCCTCCCCTTCAACCACCCAACTCTATGAAAAACTCACCTGCTGTACTCACAACTGTACAATTACAGACTTTTCCTCACAGCAAGTTCCTTGTCAAACAAATCTGTGTGGGGCTCACTGTGCAGAATAATTGGTTGTAAAAGCTTTGCTTGTTTTGAATGGCCGATATGCTATTTCCAGCTCTGACATGAGATCAAATGGACGAGAATTCAAAGGAAAACAGAGGAGCGCTTTCTCAGAACAAAGAGAACAAATTTGACACATGCCGGTCTCTTTGAGTTGGAGGTAATGGAGTGGGAAGACAATAGAAATGGGAAATCCGTATGCCAGGGAAGTGTGGAGAGCAGCACTGAGCAGGATCTAGGCCAATAGAGAATACTGCAGTCTGACCTGAAACCAACTCTCAACCTCATCGGGACCAATGACATGACAGCAAAAATAGATTGGGGTTTGGCACCGGAATTGGACCGGAATCGGACAACTGTGTTTGAGAGTACGGACGGATGCTTTTGGGTTTGGGACTGTATAGGGACTATATTGTGTTTTGATATGGCTACTGGGTATGGGGATCAACCCTTGGATCAACCACAATACTAGGAAGTCACAATCGCAAACCTGGTCCAGTAGCAGTGTGGAGCTTTGTCAATGACAGCCAAAATGGTGGTGAATTGTTGTGTGTCTAAGCCTAAACTCAGTGGAGATTCAGATTATTCATATGGATATGATCCCCTTATTCAACCATTCAGGAAGTAATATGTTGCTGATTGACTGACCTGACACATGGAAAAGGCTAGTTGACCCTTTACTCTTATCATCAATGATAAGCGGGGACTGTGAAGCAACACAAACATTGGAATAGACACAAATGCGTACACACACACACACACACACACACAGTTGAAGTCGGAAGTTGACATATACTTAGGTTGGAGTCATTAAAACTTGTTTTCAACCACTCCACAAATTTCTTGTTAACAAACTATAGTTTTGGCAAGTCGGTTAGGACATCTACTTTGTGCATGATATCAAATCAAATCAAATCAAATTTATTTATATAGCCCTTCGTACATCAGCTGATATCTCAAAGTGCTGTACAGAAACCCAGCCTAAAACCCCAAACAGCAAGCAATGCAGGTGGAGAAGCACGGTGGCTAGGAAAAACTCCCTAGAAAGGCCAATACCTAGGAAGAAACCTAGAGAGGAACCAGGCTATGTGGGGTGGCCAGTCCTCTTCTGGCTGTGCCGGGTGGAGATTATAACAGAACATGGTCAAGATGTTCAATGTTCATAAATGACCAGCATGGTCGAATAATAATAAGGCAGAACAGTTGAAACTAGAGCAGCAGCACAGTCAGGTGGAAGTTGAAACTGGAGCAGCAGCATGGCCAGGTAGACTGGGGACAGCAAGGAGTCATCATGTCAGGTAGTCCTGGGGCATGGTCCTAGGGCTCAGGTCAGTTGAAACTGGAACAGCAGCATGGCCAGGTGGACTGGGGACAGCAAGGAGTCATCATGTCAGGTAGTCCTGGGGCATGGTCCTAGGGCTCAGGTCCTCCGAGAGAGAGAAAGAAAGAGAGAAGGAGAGAATTAGAGAACGCACACTTAGATTCACACAGGACACCGAATAGGACAGGAGAAGTACTCCAGATATAACAAACTGACCCCAGCCCCCCGACACATAAACTACTGCAGCATAAATACTGGAGGCTGAGACAGGAGGGGTCAGGAGACACTGTGGCCCCATCCGAGGACACCCCCGGACAGGGCCAAACAGGAAGGATATAACCCCACCCACTTTGCCAAAGCACAGCCCCCACACCACTAGAGGGATATCTTCAACCACCAACCTACCATCCTGAGACAAGGCTGAGTATAGCCCACAAAGATCTCCGCCACGGCACAACCCAAGGGGGGGGGGGGGGGGGGGGGCACCAACCCAGACAGGATGACCACAACAGTGAATCAACCCACTCAGGTGACGCACCCCCTCCAGGGACGGCATGAGAGAGCCCCAGCAAGCCAGTGACTCAGCCCCTGTAATAGGGTTAGAGGCAGAGAATCCCAGTGGAAAGAGGGGAACCGGCCAGGCAGAGACAGCAAGGGCGGTTCGTTGCTCCAGAGCCTTTCCGTTCACCTTCCCACTCCTGGGCCAGACTACACTCATGATACAAGTCATTTTTCCAACAATTGTTTACAGACAGATTATTTCACTTATAATTCACTGTATCACAATTCCAGTGGATCAGAAGTTTACATACACTAAGTTGACTGTGCCTTTAAACAGCCTGGAAAATTCCAGGAAATTATGTCATGGCTTTGGAAGCTTCTGATAGGCTAATTGACATCATTTGAGTCAATTGGAGGTGTACCTGCGGATGTATTTCAAGTCCTACCTTCAAACTCAGTACTTCTTTGCTTGATCTCATGGGAAAATCAAAAGAAATCAGCCATGACCTCAGAAAAAAATTGTGCACCTCCACAAGTCTGGTTCATCCTTGGGAGCAATTTCCAAACACCTGAATGTACCACGTTCATCTGTACAAACAATAGTACGCCAGTATAAACACCATGGGACCACGCGACCATCATACCGCTCAGGAAGGAGACGCGTTCTGTCTCCTAGAGATGAATGTACTTTGGTGCGAAATGTGCAAATCAATCCCAGAACAACAGCAAAGGACCTTGTGAAGATGTTGGAGGAAACAGGTACAAAGTATCTATATCCACAGTAAAAATGAGTCCTATATCGACATAACCTGAAAGGCCATGTCACGTTCTGACCTTAGTTCCTTTATTATGTCTTTGTGTTAGTTTGGTCAGGGTGTGAGTTGGGGTGGGTAGTCTATGTTCTTTTTTCTATGTAGTATTTATGTGTTTGGCCTGGTATGGTTCTCAATCAGAGACAGGTGTCGTTCGTTGTCTCTGAGAATCATACTTAGGTAGCCTGTTTTCCCCATTTTAGTTGTTTTATTTCACCTTTATTTAACCAGGTAGGCAAGTTGAGAACAAGTTCTCATTTACAATTGCGACCTGGCCAAGATAAAGCAAAGCAGTTCGACACATACAACGACACAGAGTTACACATGGAGTAAAACAAACATACAGTCAATAATACAGTATAAACAAGTCTAAATACGATGTGAGCAAATGAGGTGAGATAAGGGAGGTAAAGGCAAAAAAAGGCCATGGTGGCAAAGTAAATACAATATAGCAAGTAAAACACTGGAATGGTAGATTTGCAATGGAAGAATGTGCAAAGTAGAAATAAAAATAATGGGGTGCAAAGGAGCAAAATAAATAAATAAATAAAATACAGTAGGGAAAGAGGTAGTTGTGGGTGACTGTTATCTGTCTCTGTGTCTTCACCAGACAGAACTGTTTAGTTTTCGTTCGTTCTCCTTGTTATTTTGTTTTTGGTGTTCAATGTTAATAAATTATCAACATGGACACGTACAACGCTGCATATTGGTCCGATCCTTCATACGCCTCGTCAGAGGAAGACTAATATCGGTACAGGCAGCTCAGCAAGGAAGAAGCCACTGCTCCGAAGCCACTGCTCCAAAACCGCCATAAAAAAGCCAGATTACGGTTTGCAACTGCACATGACGACAAAGATCGTACTTTTTGGAGAAATGTCCTCTGGTCTGATGAAACAAAAATATAAGTGTTTGGCCATAATGACCATCGTTGTGTTTGGAGGGAAAAGGGGGAGGCTTGCAAGCCAAAGAACCCCATCCCAACCGTGAAGTACGGGGGTGGCAGCACCATGTTGTGAGGGTGCTTTGCTGCAGGAGGGACTGGTGCACTTCACAAAATAGATGGCATCATCTATTCATCTAAGGAGAGAAAATGATGTGGATATATGGAAGCAAAATCTCAAGACATCAGTCAGGAAGTTAAAGCTTGGTCGCAAATGGGTCTTCCAAATGGACAACGGCCCCAAGCATACTTCCAAAGTTGTGGCAAAATGGCTTAAGGACAACAAAGTCAAGGTATTGGAGTGGCCATCACCAAGCCTTGACCTCAATCCTATAGAAAATTTTTGGGCAGAACTGAAAAAGCTTGTGCGAGCAAGGAGGCCTACAAACCTGACTCAGTTACACCAGCTCTGTCAGAAGGAATGGGCCAAAATTCACCCAACTTATTGTGGGAAGCTTGTGGAAGGCTACCCGAAACATTTGACCCAAGTTAAACCATTTAAAGGCAATGCTACCAAATACTAATTGAGTGTATGTAAACTTCTGACCCACTGGGAATGTGATGAAAGAAATAAAAGCTGTGTCACGACTTCCGCCGAAGTCGGTCCCTCTCCTTGTCCGGGCAGCGTTCGGCGGTCAGCGTCTCCGGCCTTCTAACCATTGCCGATCTACCTTTCATTTTCCATTTGTTTTGTCTTGTCTTCCCACACCTGGTTCCAATTCCATAAATACCTGTTGTGTATTTAACCCTTTGCCCCCCCCCCCCCCCCCCCATGTCCTTGTCTGGAATTGTTTATTGTGAGTGCTTGTGCACGTTATGTCTGGGGTTTTGTGCCATTGTATTTTTATTGTTTTGTTCACAGTGATTTTTATCATTAAACTGCGCCGTTGTAACACAGTCTTTGCTCTCCTGCACCTGACTTCTCTACTGCCAGTACGCACACCTTACAAGCTGAAATAAATCACTCTCTACTATTATTCTGATGTTTCACATTCTTAAAATAAAGTGGTGATCCTAACTGACCTAAGACAGGGAATTTTTACTAGGATTAAACATCAGGAATTGTGAAATCCTGAGTTTAAATGTATTTGGCTAAGGTGTATGTAAACTTCGACTTCAAGTGTATGCACTATACATACACATGGATTTAGTACTGTAGATATGTGGTAGTGGTGGAGTATGGGCCTGAGGGCACACAGTGTGTTGAGAAATCTGTGAATGTATTGTAATGGTTTAAAAATTGTGTAAACTGCCTTAATTTTGCTGGACCCCAGGAAGAGTAGCTGCTGTTTTGGCAGCAGCTAATGGGGATCTATAATAAATACAAATACAGTTAATTAATGTTTGGAGTGGAACAAAACAAAGCAAATCCTGCCTCACTGACATTCATGGATCCCCTCCCTAGTCCCACTTTATGGGAATACTCTCTTAGTGTTCACAGTTCTGCTTTTGTCTTCTACGCCAGCGTCCAGCCCTGCCCTGCCCTTCCTCTTCTTTTCCATTCTCCTCTGTCTGCCTCGACTCTTTCCTTCACCCATCCACTCATCACCCCCTTCTCTCTTCTCCTCTCTATCCCTCCTCTGTCTGCTTCCCCTCTCTCCTTCACCCATCCACTCATCACCCCCTTCTCTCTTCTCCTCTCTACCCCTCCTCTGTCTGCTTCCCCTCTCTCCTTCACCCATCCACTCATCACCCCCTTCTCTCTTCTCCTCTCTACCCCTCCTCTGTCTGCTTCCCCTCTCTCCTTCACCCATCCACTCATCACCCCCTTCTCTCTTCTCCTCTCTACCCCTCCTCTGTCTGCTTCCCCTCTCTCCTTCACCCATCCACTCATCACCCCCTTCTCTCTTCTCCTCTCTACCCCTCCTCTGTCTGCTTCCCCTCTCTCCTTCACCCATCCACTCATCACCCCCTTCTCTCTTCTCCTCTCTACCCCTCCTCTGTCTGCTTCCCCTCTCTCCTTCACCCATCCACTCATCACCCCCTTCGCTCTTCTCCTCTCTACCTCCCCTCTCTCTAGCCCTTCCTGTCCTCCAACTTCTCTCTGTATGGTGAGTTATAGGGCCATGGATCTGCCTGCACTTCTGCTTGACCCGCTGGCCATCCTTTATTAGACCCACCCCACCACTGTAAATTTGACCAGACCAAATCCCTACTAATGTTTGATTCATACCTCGAAGCAAAGGTCAAGTTATCCTCTCCTCAATAATTCAAGACAGCTGCTTTTCTAAAAAAAAACAGGACACATATTAGCAGGGGTGGAATAGAAGCCAAAGACACTCAATAAGCCACCTACTCAAGAACTGCCTATGCTTCTATTTTTTCTCTCTCTGCACATTTCCTGGCAGCCCTTCAGTTGAAACAAAACCACCAGTCATAGTCTGTGCTGCATTGCAGTCCAGAGCCCAACTCCCAGAGAGAAAGCTGAGTAGAGGTAGGGTGTGACTGAAAGTAAGAAAATAACAGTGGTATGGGAGCAGTGTGTCTGTGTGTGAGAGTACATGTGCACACGCATGTGTATCCATGTGCTCATGTGTGTGTGTTGAGCGATTTATGGCGTACACTGAACGCAGAGGAGAGCCCATGCAGTGGAGCCCATTGCAGCTGGTGACAGGACAATGGTGTGTGAAGGAGAGGTTTGACTCTCTGCCAGGTTAGTGCTGTCTCATGTACACCGCGATTAATGCGTAGCCCTATGGTACACAGCAGGCAACGCAGTATGGAGTGAACGGATACTGGGTGGCTTGGTCTCATTCAAAATACAGGCACATCACAGTGTTTGGTGTCAGACAACCTAAGCAAGGACAGCAGGTAGCTTAGCGGTTAAGATCGTTGGGCCAGTAACCGAAAGGTCGCTTGTTTTGAGTCCCGAGCCAACTAGGTGAAAATCTGTCAATGTGCCATTAAGCAAGGCACTTAACCCTAATTGCTCCTGTAAGTTGTTCTGGATCAAAAAAAGTGTCTGCTACATAACTAAAATGCAAGGGATGACCTTCACTTCACACGAATACATGCCTATACCAACCCTACAAACATCTTGTTTGTGAGTGAATGCATCCAAATGACAGGTTTCTCCCCCTCACAGCAAGAACCTATCCCTCACACAGGGCTCCATCTGCACCCACAATGCACCACTTTTACGGCTCTGGTCAAAAGTAGTGCACTACATAGGGGATAGGGTGCCATTTGTGACCTAACCTGAGGGTTTTCTAAGGGCCTGAGTGTGTAAATGCTGCACATCACCTTGTATTTGAATCAGGCAGCGGAGATTGATGCTCACGGGCCGTCATGTTAAAGGTGGGCATCCATCAAATATGCCCCCAGCGTTTCACTCCTGTCAGCAGGGCTGGAGGGAGACACACTGCCACCCCGGGTTGAGTTAGGAGATTCCCACCTAAGCATTATACAGTGGACACACACACACACCAGCATTGAGACACCAACATAAACACACACATGCATGCACACACGCATATACACGTGCACATGCATATCCACGCGCACACATGCTCACAACACCCGCATAAACAGACACTAACATTAACACACACACACACCAACATAACATAGATCAGATCCATCCAGGCCACATTGACAGGTCATCCCAGGAGACAGATTTGGATGGATATAGACAATGATCAAAGCGCTTCACCTCTACTTCGCTTAGCAGTCCCGGCCAGGCCCAGCCGAGGAACACCAGAGTCATTCCCACTGCCAGGGTCAAGAAGTCAACTCATCAGAATATTTCATTAACACAATGGTGTGGGACACACACACACACACACACACACACACACGCACACACACAGCAGGCAAATAATTCCTTTAGACAGATAATGCTCAATGAGAAAGAAAAAAACTGATGTGCTATTTCAAGTGTATTGTTCAAAATTGAGAATAGCTCTGGGACGTATTCAGTCAAACCAGGTGAGGTCTGGTTTCGAGGATGAGGGAAATAAATTATTATTAAAATAATATGTATTTAAATGTTGTTGTGTTCCATGTAGTAACCTTTTGATAGCTTGGGTGTCAGTCGATTTCTGTTCTCTCGCCAACTCCTTATGGAATTGTCATGCAAAACATGTTTGACTCGACAATGACAATGGAGTTGGTAGGAGCACAAACAGATCTGGGACCAGGCTAACGTGTAGAGTGCAAATTCAATCAAACTCGGAAGGAGGAAAAGCATTTAGCACTGCAGTTAATAGTTTGTATTGAGCACTACAGTATTCCACTTCTAACTCATTTCCTGTCACAATGACACACGCCTATAATCCACTGTTCTAGTGTAAAAATGGCATAGAAACAAGATGGAGGATCATTAAAATATAAAACACAGTGTTGAGTTAGTGTTCCTGCAAAAGCGCCAGCAGTCTAGCTTAGCGGCCATAGAGCCAGTTATGATGAGCAATACTTTAAAAGTCCTATTGAGGCTGCTGTGTATCCCAACCCCAGCCATATGTGAACTTGTTTATAAGCAAGCAAACAAATGAGAAGGAATCTGTCTCACTCATACATGTCTGTATAAGAACGCAACATTCCCCCATCAACGTGACATAAACACACACTAATTCATTCATGGTCCAATTCCAGTGTTTGTCTTTTCATTACTCATTTGGGATGACCAGGCCACTCTGGCTTGCGCCATTGAGTGCATCCTAAAGATAGTTGGCCTATATCGGTTTCAACTGAATGTTTAGGTGTTTACGGCCTATCACGTTGGTTTCCTTGTGGAAATACTGTCACCATTGAAAGTGCTATAAAAACAATAGTTTTTTGTGAGTCTGAACCAAATCTGAAAGAATAGCACGGATAAAAATAGATGGATAACTGACAGAGGGAGACAGAGGGAGACAAAACAGGCAGCTTGAAAGAAAAAAGACAAATGGCGAGAGAAAGACCGGACAGGGCGAGCCGATGGCTGACTAACTGAGTGAGCGAGCAAGAGAGTGGAGGAGCTCGCTAATGTAATTAATGCCCACTCGCCCTCGCCTCGCTTCCTGTAACTGCCTAACACATTCTATCCCCCTCATGTACTGAAATGCATCTGCGAGTGAGAGAGCGGGGCTGGCTGTCTGGCTGGCTGTGCCGATGGGAGCAGCTGGTGTTTTTGCTATTTTTCGCAGAGGACGTTAACATAACCTTCAATGCGGTTCTCCTCTGTTTATGTTTCCCAAGCTTGTATCAGGGATATTAGCTAGCTAGCTATTTTCTATGCTTGGGCTAAGAAACATATGTAGCCTGCAGCCATCTGGGGTATTGGGGGTGGAATCCAAAACATCCAGGGAGGTGAGAGAGCCCAGAAGCCCGACAGCAGACTCCCTTCCAGCCCACAGCGAGTAGAGGAAAGTCCAGAGACATGAAATAGACTGTGTACCAAATAGTACCTTATTCCCAATAATGTGCACTACTTTTGACCAGAGCTCCATAAGTCTTGGTCAAAAATAGTGCCCTGCATAGGAATAGGGTGCCATTTGGGTCGGATGCATGTAATGGCTCTTTCTCCAGTGCCAGGGCCATAAGCCAGCAGGAAATCCTGGATGAGTGTCTAACAGTAACACTATAGAGAACTGAATCCCTCCTGTCCTGTCTACAGGTGTCATGCCCATTGAAACTGATGGGACATGTGCCATTTGACCAGTAAAAATACACAATATATGGTTTATTTTGTGCATAATTAATCTAACATTTGGCCATCAGTGCCCCCTTTAAAGATGCCTCTGCTTCTATGTGTCCAAGAAATGACAGTGGTGGCTGATCACAATCTAGTGTCAGCTCTGTCTGCATATATTTTAACTTCAACATCAATAGAACTTTCAATCCATTTCTTCAATGTCAACGCCCCGCGTCCCTTCAACAGTGTTGACGCAGCAACAGTGTTGATTTAATTGGGGCACCATCGTAACTAACTTGCTCACCACTGTGTCATCATCACCATTTGAACAGGTACAGAGTTCTCTTTTAATCTAGGTGTTTGACTAGTTTGACAGAGGAGGGCTTTTGCATGAGGACAAGCTGAGATCGCTGAACCACTTCTCTGTCTGCATCCCCATGGGCCCTAGCTAAAATAATTGCACTAAATAGGGAATATGGTGTAATTTAGGATGCAGCCTCTGAGGAAGAAATCAAGACTGAGAGAGATGTAGAAACAACCCTAACTGGCCTGGTAGTGGTACATCAAATCTTATTGAATATTCTCATTGAGAAAGGAGTGAAAAATCCATTCAGAGGGTAGATCCCAGTTCACTAATGAACTACGTACTTTCACAGTCCATTGTTAGTGAGGACAATGTTTAATGCAGCTGTAGCGTTTAAATCAAAGAGAATATGAATTGAATAGGGATATAGAAAATATAGAGCATCAGAAAGACAGCCATATATTAAGACAATATACTATATATAAGAAGATATACTGTATATTAGTACATCACTGGGGCCGTGCTCCCACACATCCAGGATATGTAGTTGAAATGATGCCTGAGGAAGGCCCACAACATCATCAAAGACCCCACAAACCCCAGCCACGAGCTGCTCACTCCCTTACCGTCAGGCAGACTGTATAGGAGCATGAGGTCTAATACCAACAGGCTAAGAGACAGTTTCTATCTACAAGCCATCAGACTGCTGAACACTTGAAATGGACTGACCACCTGCACTGACTCTCTGCATCATAGCACACACGCACTCACCTCTTCCCAAAAATGTAAATAAATTGTTCCTTCCTGTATTTATTCTATTCTACTAAGCCATATACTTTATTCTATTCTAATACGCCATTTACTTTATTCTATTAAGCCATTTACTTTACTCTATTCTACTAAGCCATTTACTTTACTCTATTCTACTAAGCCATTTACTTTATTCTATTCTAATAAGCCATTTACTTTACTCTATTCTACTAAGCCATTTACTTTACTCTATTCTACTAAGCCATTTACTTTATTATATTCTACTAAGCCATTTACTTTACTCTACTCTACTAAGCCATTTACTTTATTCTATTCTAATAAGCCATTTACTTTATTATTTTCTATTAAGCCATTTACTTTATTCTATTAAGCCATTTACTTTATTATATTCTATTAAGCCATTTACTTTATTCTATTAAGCCATTTACTTTATTCTATTAAGCCATTTACTTTATTCTATTCTATTAAGCCATTTACTTTATTCTATTCTATTAAGCCATTTACTTTATTCTATTCTATTAAGCCATTTACTTTATTCTATTAAGCCATTTACTTTATTATATTCTACTAAGCCATTTACTTTATTTTATTCTATTAAGCCATTTACTTTATTCTACTAAACCATTTACTTTACTCTATTCTGCAGTAATACAGATTGAAATGTATTGTCTGCTGAAGAAAAAGCACTAAACAGATATTATTGTTCAGGTTATAAGATATAAAAATAAATAATTTACTCACTACAGCATAATCTGCAAACAACCACAACTGTATTCCCAACCAACCAACCATTTGGCTGCATATTTGATTCACTTCACGTTGTTAAGCTGCTCCACAGCTCGTGAAGCGAAAACAAGTGAAAAGCGCCAACAAAGGAGAACTTCAAAGGACTGTTCATTGACTAACCCACAAGAGACACTGAGAAAATAATTTCACTGCTTCAGAGAAACAGTGTTTCTACAGACATAGAAACAGAGGCTCTGCTTCATTAACGTTGCCATACCCTGTATGAATGAATATACATTATCCCTAAAAATACCCTAATTTCAAGAAAGTAGACTAATACCGCTAAACAAAATGCTTGGTTCCAATGCTGTTTTTTAAATGCATCAGAGATTTTACAATATCTAACAACCAAAAGAGGAGATGTAAAGGAGTGTATTTTTGTGCTGGAGTACCTCTTGAATGACTAACAGTTAACATACACTGACACTATTTCCTGTTTCTACACTATATACAGTGCCTTGCGAAAGTATTCGGCCCCCTTGAACTTTGCAACCTTTTGCCACATTTCAGGCTTCAAACATAAAGATATAAAACTGTATTTTTTTGTGAAGAATCAACAAAGTATTAATTTAACGGGGCTGAATAATTTTGCACGCCCAATTTTTCAGTTTTTGATTTGTTAAAAAAGTTTGAAATATCCAATAAATGTCGTTCCACTTCATGATTGTGTCCCACTTGTTGTTGATTCTTCACAAAAAAATACAGTTTTATATCTTTATGTTTGAAGCCTGAAATGTGGCAAAAGGTCGCAAAGTTCAAGGGGGCCGAATACTTTCGCAAGGCACTCTATACAAAAGTATGTGGACACTCCTTCAAATTAGTGGATTTGGCTATTTCAGCCATACCCGTTACTGACACATCTATAATATCGAGCACACAGCCATGCAATATCCATAGACATAGAATGCCACCTTTCCAACAAGTCAGTTTGTCAAATTTCTGCCCTGTTAGAGCAGCCCTGGTCAACTGTAAGGGCTGTTATTGTGAAGTGGAAACGTCTAGGAGCAACAATGGCTTAGCCCCGAAGTAGTAGGCCACACAAGCTCACAGAACAGGACCGCAGAGTGCTGAAGCACGTAAAAATCGTCTGTCCTCGGTTGAAACACTCATTACCTAGTTCCAAACTGCCAGCACAAGAACTGTTTGTCGGGAGCTTGGAAGGTGGAGGTGGAATAATGGCTGTTTTTCATGGTTTGGGCTAGGCCCCTTAGTTCCAGTGAAGGGAAATCTAAACGCTACAGCATACAATGACACTCTAGACGATTCTGTGGTTCCAACTTTGTGGCAACAGTTTGGGGAAGGCCCTTTACGGTTTCAGCAGGTCAATGCCAATGTGCACAAAGCGAGGTCAATACAGAAGTGGTTTGTCGAGATCGGTGTGGAAGAACTTGAGTGGCCTGCACAGAGCCCTGAACTCAACCCCATCGAACACCTTTGGGATGAATTGGAACGCCGACTGTGAGCCAGGCCTAATCGCCCAACATCAGTGCCCGACCTCACTAATGCTCGTCGCTGAATGGAAACAAGTCCCCGCAGCAATGATCCAATGTTCATGTAGAAGAAAACCTTCCCAGAAGAGTGGAGGCTGTTATAGTAGCAAAGGGGGGGACCAACTCTATATTAATGCCCATGATTTTGGAATGAGATGTTCGACAAGCAGGTGTCCACATACTTTTGGTCATGTAGTGTACCTCTGCTGAGGCTACCACACAGGTAGGGAATGCAATGAGTAGAGCGAGTGAGAAAATAAGATGGAAAATAAAAAGCAGGGTATAAATAGCTCAGACCAAACTAAACATTAACAGTAACAAATGAATGTGATAAATAAGTACAGGTTAGACCCGGGGGGCATTCAAAACCAAATCAAAATATATTTTATGTTTGAGATTCTTCAAAGTAGCCACCCTTTGCCTTGATGACAGCTTTGCACACTCTTGGCATTCTCTCAACCAGCTTCACCTGGAATGCTTTTCCAACAGTCTTGAAGGAGTTCCCACATATGCTGAGCACGTGTTGGCTGCTTTTTCTTCATTCTGCGGTCCAACTCATTCCAAACCATCTCAATTGGGTTGAGGTTGAATAATTGTGGAAGCCAGGTCATTTAATGCAGACACTCTATCACTCTCCTTCTTAATCAAATAGCCCTTACACAGCCTGGAGGTGTG
Source organism: Oncorhynchus kisutch (assembly GCF_002021735.2). NCBI lineage: Eukaryota > Metazoa > Chordata > Actinopteri > Salmoniformes > Salmonidae > Oncorhynchus > Oncorhynchus kisutch. Next base: position 36,398,707 of record NC_034201.2, on the reverse strand, counting down.
TTTGGTCATTGTAATGTTGAACAACAAATGACAGTCCCACTAAGCACAAACCAGATGGGATGGAGTATTGCTGCAGAATGCTGTGGTAGCCATGGTGGTTAAGTGTGCCTTGAATTCTAAATAAATCACTGACAAAGCACCCCCACACATCACTGACAAAGCACCCCCACACATCACACCTCCTCCTCCATGCTTCATGGTGGGAACCACACATGCAGAGATCATCTGTTCACCTACTCTGCATCTCACAAAGACACGGCGGTTGGAACCAAAAATCTCAAATTTGGACTCATCAGACCAAAGGACAGATTTCCACCGGTCTAATGTCCTTTTCTCGTGATTATTGGCCATAGGAAGTCTCTTCTTCTTATTGGTGGTCTTTAGTAGTGCTTTCTTTACAGGCAATTCGACCACAAAGGCCTGATTCACGCAGTCTGCCCTGAACAATTGTTGAGATGTGTCTGTTGCTTGAACTCTAATGAACTTATTCTCTGCAGCAGAGGAAACTATGTGTCTTCCTTTCCTGTGGCGGTCCTCATGAGAGCCAGTTTCATCATAGCGCTTGATGGTTTTTGCGACTGCATTTGAAGAAACTTTAAAAGTTCTTGAAATGTTCCGGATTGACTGACTTTCATGTCTTAAAGTAATGATGGACTGTCGTTTCTCTTTGCTTATTTGTTCTTGACATTATATTGACTTGATCTTTTCCCAAATAGAGCTATCTTCTGTATACCACCCCTACCTTGTCACAACACTACTGATTGGCTCAAACGCATTAAGAAGGAAAGAAATTCCACAAATTAACTTTTAAGAAGGCACACCTGTTAATTGAAATGCATTCCAGGTGACTACCTCATGAATCTGGTTGAAAGAATGCCTAGAGCGTACAAAGCTGTCATCAAGGAAGAATCTCAAACATAAAAGATTTTGATTTGGTTACTACATGATTCCATATGTGTTATTTCATAGTTTTTCATTATTCTACAATGTAGAAAATAGTAAAAATAAAGAACAACCCTGGAATGAGTATGTGTGCCAAAACTTTTGACTGGTATTTTATGTACAAATGAAGAACATGGCAAACCGACCAAATTTCAACAATAAACATTCATGGATGTCAAGCGTCAGTCGGTGGTCACCGGGATTGGCATGGTTTACTGGAACACAAAGAAGCATTACCTGGGATAATATTATTAATGACTATTATTTACAAATTAGCGTTTTTAGCTGAACATTCAGTACGGGCGTAGCTGAACATACAGTACATTCCTATCTGAAGGTGATCCTGTGTTACTCAGTTGGTAGAGCATAGTGCTCGCAACAGTAGGATTGTGATTCCTGCAAGGGCCACCCATATGAAAATGTATGCACGCACTACAGTAAGTATCTTTGAATAAAATAATCGGTTAATTGGCATATCTTCTGTCTCTGACACTTCATAAATTCATACAATTTCTTCAAGTTTGTAAAATGGGCACAAAATCCCCCATCACACATACAGTACAGTAACATCACCTATACTGTGTGTAACAGATGTGAAAAGGCTGGTGGTGCGCGCTAAATAGCGTTTCAATCAGTGACGTCACTTGCTCTGAGACCTTGAAGTAGTGGTTCCCCTTGCTTTGCAAGGGCCGTGGCTTTTGTGGAGCGATGGGTAACGATGCTTCATGGGTGACTGTTGTTGATGTGTGCAGAGGGTCCCTGGTTCACGCCTGGGTATGGGCGAGGGGACGGTCTAAAGTTATACTGTTACATGTGCACAAGTCTCAATAGTCAATATATTATTAAACCCCAGTTGACTTGGTGCCATGCCGTGTTGTTCTTGTTCAAAGCAGACCCACTGTGGTGTCGTAGGTAGTTGAACCTGCGGTCTTCTCTGGTCATTTTTTTTAACGTCTGCCTCCCAAATGGTAGCCTATTCCCTATATCATGCACTAGTTTTGACCAGTGCCCATAGGCTAGGGTAGTGCACTACCTAGGGAATAGGGAAACCATTTAGGGTACCATTTGGTACACAATCTATGTGTGCCAAATGGCACTGGAGCAACTGCATGGGAGAGCACCAGTAAGCCACTGGAAAGGCATTGGAGCTACGAACCACCCTTGATGTCTCTGCCTGGCCGGTTCCCCTCTCTCCACTGGGATTCTCTGCCTCTAACCCTATTACAGGGGCTGACTCACTTGCTAACTGGTGCTCTTCCATGACGTCTCTAGGAGTGGTGCGTCACTTGTGTGAGTTGAGTCACTGACGTGATCTTCCTCTCCGGGTTGGCGCCCCCCCTTGGCTTGTGCCGTGGCGGAGATCTTTGTGGGCTATACTCGGCCTTGTCTCAGGATGGTAAGTTGGTGGTTGAAGATATCCCTCTAGTGGTGTGGGGGCTGTGATTTGACAAAGTGGGTGGGGTTATATCCTGCCTGTTTGGCCATGTCCGGGGGTATTGTCGGAAGGGGCCACAGTGTCTCCCATCCCCTCCTGTCTCAGCCTCCAGTATTTTTTTTATTTTTTATTAAACCTTTATTTAACCAGGTAGGCTAGTTGAGAACAAGTTCTCATTTGCAACTGCGACCTGGACAAGATAAAGCATTTGCAATTCGACACATACAACAACACAGAGTTACACATGGAATAAACAAAACATAGTCAATAATACAGTAGAACAAAAGAAAACAAAAAGTGCAAATAAGGTAAGATAAGGGACTTAAGGCAATAAATGGGCCATGGTGGCGAAGTAATTACAATATAGCAATTAAAACACTGGAATGGTAGATGTGCAGAAGATGAATGTGCAAGTAGAGATACTGGGGTGCAAAGGAGCAAGATCAATAAATAAATAAATACAGTATGGGGATGAGGTAGGTAGATAGATGAGCTCTTTACAGGTGGGCTATGTACAGGTGCAGTGATCTGTGAGCTTCTCTGACAGCTGGTGCTTAAAGCTAGTGAGGGAGATATGAGTCTCCAGCTTCAGAGATTTTTCCAGTTCGTTCCAGTCATTGGCAGCAGAGACTGGAAGGAAAGATGACCAAAGGAGGAGTTGGCTTTGGGGGTGACTAGTGAGATATACCTTCTGGAGCGCAAGCTACGAGTGGGTGCTACTATGGTGACCAGTGAGCTGAGATAAGGTGGGGCTTTATCTAGCAGAGACTTGTAGATAACCTGTAGCCAGTGGGTTTGGCGACGAGAATGAAGCGAGGGCCAACCAACGAGAGCGTACAGGTCACAATGGTGGGTAATGTATGGGGCTTTGGTGACAAAACTGATGGCACTGTGATAGACTGCATCCAGTTTGTTGAGTAGAGTGTTGGAGGCAATTTAATAGATGACATCACCGAAGTCGAGGATCGGTAGGATGGTCAGTTTTACGAGGGTGTTTGGCAGCATGAGTGAAGGATGCTTTGTTCGCGAAATAGGAAGCCAATTCTAGATTTCATTTTGTATTGGAGATGCTTAATGTGAGTTTGGAAGGAGAGTTTACAGTCTAACCAGACACCTAGGTATTTGTAGTTGTCCACGTATTCTAAGTCAGAGCCGTCCAGAGTAGTGATGCTGGACGGGCGAGCAGGTGCGGGCAGTGATCGGTTCAATAGCATGCATTTCGTTTTACTTGCGTTTAAGAGCAGTTGGAGGCCACGGAAGGAGAGTTGTATGGCATTGAAGCTCGTCTGGAGGTTAGTTAACAGTGTCCAAAGAGGGGCCAGAAGTATACAGAATGGTGTTGTCTGCGTAGGTGTATCAGAGAATCACCAGCAGCAAGAGCAACATCATTGATGTATACAGAGAAGAGAGTCAGCCCGAGGTTTGACTCCTGTGGCACCGCCATACAGACTGCCAGAGGTCCGGACAACAGGCCCTCCGATTTGACACACTGAACTCTATCAGAGAAGTAGTTGGTAAACTAGGCGAGGCAATCATTTGAGAAACCAAGGCTGTCGAGTCTGCCAATAAGAATGTGGTGATTGACAGAGTCGAAAGCCTTGGCCAGGTCGATGAATACCGCTGCACAGTAATGTCTCTTATCGATGGCGGTTATGATGTCATTTTGGACCTTGAGCATGGCTGAGGTGCACCCATGACCAGCTCTGAAACCAGATTGCATAGCGGAGAAGGTATGGTGGGATTCGAAATGGTCGGTAATCTGTTTGTTAACTTGGCTTTCGAAGACCTTAGAAAGACAGGGTAGGATAGATATAGGTCTGTAGCAGTTTGGGTCTAGAGTGTCTCCCCCTTTGAAGAGGGGGATGACCGCGGCAGCTTTCCAATCTTTGGGAATCTCAGACGATATGGGGTTGAACAGGTTGAACAGAGGTTGAACAGGCTAGTAATAGGGGTTGCAACAATTTCGGCAGATCATTTTAGAAAAAGAGGGTCCAGATTGTCTAGCCCGGCGGATTTGTCGGGGTCCAGGTTTTGCAGCTGTTTCAGAACATCAGCTATCTGGATTTGGGTAAAGGAGAAATGGTGGGGGCTTTTGGCGGGTTGCTGTAGTGGGTGCCGGGCAGTTGACCAGGGTAGGGGTAGCCAGGTGGAAAGCATGGCCAGCCGTAGAGAAATGCTTATTGAAATTCTCAATTATAGTGGATTTATCAGTGGTGACAGTGTTTCCTAGCCTCAGAGCAGTGGGCAGCTGGGAGGAGGTGCTCTTATTATCCATGGACTTTACAGTGTCCCAGAACTTTTTTGAGTTAGTACTACAGGATCCAAATTTCTGTTTGAAAAAGCTAACCTTAGGAAAGCTAACTGCCTGTGTATATTTGTTCCTAACTTCCCTGAAAAGTTGCATATCACGGGGGCTATTCGATGCTAATGCAAAACGCCACACAATGTTTTTGTGCTGGTCAAGGGCAGACAGGTCTGCAGTGAACCAAGGACTATATATATTCCTAGTTCTACATTTTTGGAATGGGGCATGCTTATTTAAGATGGTGAGGAAGGCACTTTTAAAGAATAGCCAGGCATCATCTACTGATGGGATGAGGTCAATGTCATTCCAGGATACCCCGGCCAGGTCTATTAGAAAGGCCTGCTCACAGAAGTGTTTTATGGAGCGTTTGACAGTGATGAGAGGTGGTCGTTTGGTCGCAGACCCATTACAGATGCAGGCAATGAGGCAGTGGTCACTGAGATCTTGATTGAAAACAACAGAGGTGTATTTGGAGGGCGAGTTAGTTATGAGGACATCTATGAGGGTGCCCGTGTTCATGGATTTGGAGTTGTACCTGGTAGGTTCATTGATAATTTGTGTGAGATTGAGGGCATCAAGCTTGGATTGTAGGATGGCCGGGGTGTTATTAAGCATGTCCCAGTTTAGGTCACCTAGTAGCACGAGCTCAGAAGATAGATGGGGGGCAATAAATTCACATATGGTATCGAGGGCACAGCTGGGAGCAGAGGGAGGTCTATAGCAAGCGGCAACAGTGAGAGACTTGTTTCTGGAAAGGTGAATTTTTAGAAGTAGAAGCTCGAATTGTTTGGGTACAGACTTGGAAAGTAATACAGAACTCTGCAGGCTATCTTTGCAGTGGATTGCAACACCGCCCCCTTTGGTAGTTCTATCTTGGCGAAAAATGTTATAGTTAGCAATGGAGATTTCATTTTTTTTTGTGGTTTTCCTAAGCCAGCATTCAGACGCTGCTAAGACATCCGGGTTAGCAGAGTGTGCTAAAGCAGTGAGTAAGACAAACTTAGGGAGTAGGTTTCTAATGTTAAAAAACCAAGGCTTTTACCTGGGGAGTGGGAGTGGAGCTAGGCACTGCAGGACCTGGATTAACCTCTACATTACCAGAGGAACAGAGGAGAAGTAGGATAAGGGTACGGCTAAATGCTATAAGAACTGGCCGTCGAGCACGTTTGGAACAGAGTAAAAGTAGCAGGTTTCTGGGCACGATAGCATAGATTTAAGGCACGATAGCATAGATTCAAGGCATAATGTACAGACAAAGGTAGGATGTGAGTATATTGGAGGTAAACCTAGGCATTGAGTAATGATGAGAGATATAGTCCCTAGAGACGTTTAAACCAGGTGATGTCATCACATATGTGGGAGGTGGGACAACATGGTTGGTTAAGGCATATTGAGCAGGGCTAGAGGCTCTACAATGAAATATTGACAGTAATCACTGACCAGGACAGTAATGGACGAGGCATATTAATATTAGAGAGAGGCATGCGTAGCCAAGTGAACATATGGGTCCAGTGAGAGGTTGGGCTGACTGGGGAACACGGCGATAGCAGTGGTTAGCTGATTGATAGCTGGTAGCTAGTTAGCTAGCTAGCTTCGGAATTCCAGAACAGAGGTAAATAGAAATAGTTTAGGAAAACAAAAACTGTTCCACACCACATTGGGTGAGGCGGGTTGCAGGAGAGTATTTTGAAGTTGTGGTTTAGGAAAAATATTAAAAAGAACGTGAAGAAAACGCGAAGAAAAAGATATATACACATGGGACGAGTCAAGACAAAGACGTCTGACTGCTACGCCATCTTGGATACACCTATTTATGCTACAGTCGTTTACGTGTCGGGGGGCTAGGGTCAGTCTGTTATATCTGGAGTATTTCTCCTGTCTTATCCGGTGTACTGTGTAAATTTAAGTATGCTCTCTCTAATTCTCTCTCTCTTTCTTTCTTTCTCTCTCTCGGAGGACCTGAGCCCTTGGACCATGGCTCAGGACTACCTGGCCTGATGACTCCTTGCTGTCCCGTCCACCTGGCCGTGCTGCTGCTCCAGTTTCAACTGTTCTGCCTGCGGCTTGGAACCCTGACCTGTTCACCGGACGTGCTACCTGTCCCAGACCTGCTGTTTTCAACTCTCTAGAGACAGCAGGAGCGGTAGAGATACTCTGAGTGATCGGCTATGAAAAGCCAACTGACATTTACCCCTGAGGTGCTGACCTGTTGCACCCTCGACAACCACTGTGATTATTATTATTTGACCCTGCTGGTCATCTATGAACATTTGAACATCTTGGCCATTTTCTGGTAAATCTCCACCCGGCACAGTCAGAAAAGGACTGGCCACTCCTCATAGCCTGGTTCTAGGTTTCTTCCTAGGTTCTGGCCTGTCTAGGGAGATTTTCCTAGCCACTGTGCTTCTACACCTGCATTGCTTGCTGTTTGGGGTTTTAGGCTGGGTTTCTGTACAGCACTTTGTGACATCAGCTGATGTACGAAGGGCTATATAAATATAAAAACATTTGATTTGATTTGATTTGCTCTATGGCATGCGCCAAGCACATAACTCAAACACCTACGCAGCTGCTCCCCTGGTTTTGAATAGATTTTCCACAGATACTTCAACAATGAATTGACTTGCGCCAGCACATCTCTTAACGAGCGGGTGGAGGGAGATTAATTTTAAAAAGCTGCTGACTTAGGAACGAGAGGGCTGATGGACGTGACAGTGTGGAGGCGCTACGATCACTGTGATGACCATTAGAGCCTTGTTTATTTGCTGTCAGCAAGTTGCGTGGATGGTGTCCGGTTTGCCAACTGGGGTGGGCCAGCGGGGGTGGGGCATGGATAGCCCTGGAATTCGAGGGGGTGGTGAGAGGGGGGTAAATGTGAGATGGTTCCTTGGTGGATGCAGCCCAACCCCATCATACCTTTCGCCCTCCTGAAACACACACACACGAGCCCTCTTTACCCCAATGTCAGGATTATGCCACATATGGTGAAGTGACATTAAGACAAGGGAACATTTACCGCATTTCTGGACCATTTGTTAAGGTGAGGTGGGGGTGGAAGGAGTCTGGTGGGTGGATATGTGGGCGGCTCGCGGGTACGGGGGTGTACAACACATGGGTGGGTCACGGAGCAGTTAGTGGTGGGCAACTTGCAGAGGGGCAGGTTGTTCTGCAGAGGGGGTGAGGGGGAGGTGTGTGTGGGTGGGTGGGTATGTTTGAGAGCGAGAGAGAGACTGTGTGTGTGTGTGTGTGTGTCTGAGTGTGGAGAGGTCCTCCCTGTGTGACGACAGTGCAGTACTCCCAGAACAGGTGGGGCCCATAGCAGAGTGTGCCAGCACTGCAGAGGGGATGTGAGAGGAGGGAGGGAGAGGAGGTGAGGTAAAAGGAGATACAAAGAGATAAAAAGAGAAAGGTGGAGACCTGTGCTCTGTCAGAGAGAAGCTGGATGTGTGCTGTCCAGGAGAGACAACCTTTCTACCTCTTTTTTTACTGGTTAGCTGATTGATAGCTGGTAGCTAGTTAGCTAGCTAGCTTCGGAATTCCAGAACAGAGGTAAATAGAAATAGTTTAGGAAAACAAAAACTGTTCCACACCACATTGGGTGAGGCGGGTTGCAGGAGAGTATTTTGAAGTTGTGGTTTAGGAAAAATATTAAAAAGAACGTGAAGAAAACGCGAAGAAAAAGATATATACACATGGGACGAGTCAAGACAAAGACGTCTGACTGCTACGCCATCTTGGATACACCTATTTATGCTACAGTCGTTTACGTGTCGGGGGGCTAGGGTCAGTCTGTTATATCTGGAGTATTTCTCCTGTCTTATCCGGTGTACTGTGTAAATTTAAGTATGCTCTCTCTAATTCTCTCTCTCTTTCTTTCTTTCTCTCTCTCGGAGGACCTGAGCCCTTGGACCATGGCTCAGGACTACCTGGCCTGATGACTCCTTGCTGTCCCGTCCACCTGGCCGTGCTGCTGCTCCAGTTTCAACTGTTCTGCCTGCGGCTTGGAACCCTGACCTGTTCACCGGACGTGCTACCTGTCCCAGACCTGCTGTTTTCAACTCTCTAGAGACAGCAGGAGCGGTAGAGATACTCTGAGTGATCGGCTATGAAAAGCCAACTGACATTTACCCCTGAGGTGCTGACCTGTTGCACCCTCGACAACCACTGTGATTATTATTATTTGACCCTGCTGGTCATCTATGAACATTTGAACATCTTGGCCATTTTCTGGTAAATCTCCACCCGGCACAGTCAGAAAAGGACTGGCCACTCCTCATAGCCTGGTTCTAGGTTTCTTCCTAGGTTCTGGCCTGTCTAGGGAGATTTTCCTAGCCACTGTGCTTCTACACCTGCATTGCTTGCTGTTTGGGGTTTTAGGCTGGGTTTCTGTACAGCACTTTGTGACATCAGCTGATGTACGAAGGGCTATATAAATATAAAAACATTTGATTTGATTTGATTTGCTCTATGGCATGCGCCAAGCACATAACTCAAACACCTACGCAGCTGCTCCCCTGGTTTTGAATAGATTTTCCACAGATACTTCAACAATGAATTGACTTGCGCCAGCACATCTCTTAACGAGCGGGTGGAGGGAGATTAATTTTAAAAAGCTGCTGACTTAGGAACGAGAGGGCTGATGGACGTGACAGTGTGGAGGCGCTACGATCACTGTGATGACCATTAGAGCCTTGTTTATTTGCTGTCAGCAAGTTGCGTGGATGGTGTCCGGTTTGCCAACTGGGGTGGGCCAGCGGGGGTGGGGCATGGATAGCCCTGGAATTCGAGGGGGTGGTGAGAGGGGGGTAAATGTGAGATGGTTCCTTGGTGGATGCAGCCCAACCCCATCATACCTTTCGCCCTCCTGAAACACACACACACGAGCCCTCTTTACCCCAATGTCAGGATTATGCCACATATGGTGAAGTGACATTAAGACAAGGGAACATTTACCGCATTTCTGGACCATTTGTTAAGGTGAGGTGGGGGTGGAAGGAGTCTGGTGGGTGGATATGTGGGCGGCTCGCGGGTACGGGGGTGTACAACACATGGGTGGGTCACGGAGCAGTTAGTGGTGGGCAACTTGCAGAGGGGCAGGTTGTTCTGCAGAGGGGGTGAGGGGGAGGTGTGTGTGGGTGGGTGGGTATGTTTGAGAGCGAGAGAGAGACTGTGTGTGTGTGTGTGTGTGTCTGAGTGTGGAGAGGTCCTCCCTGTGTGACGACAGTGCAGTACTCCCAGAACAGGTGGGGCCCATAGCAGAGTGTGCCAGCACTGCAGAGGGGATGTGAGAGGAGGGAGGGAGAGGAGGTGAGGTAAAAGGAGATACAAAGAGATAAAAAGAGAAAGGTGGAGACCTGTGCTCTGTCAGAGAGAAGCTGGATGTGTGCTGTCCAGGAGAGACAACCTTTCTACCTCTTTTTTTACTTTTAGTCTCACTCTCCCTCTCCTTCTCCCCCTTCCTCTCTCTTTCTCCCTCTCCCTCCCTCCCTCTCTCCTTCTCCTCTTTTTCCCCACCTCCCCACTCTTCTCCTCTCCTCATCCCTCCTATCTTTCTCCCTCTCCTCTCCCCTCCACTTCACTCCTCTACCCCCTTTCCTCTCCTCCACTCCTGCCTCCTCTCTTTTCTCTACTTCTCCTAGTTGGACAGTGTAATAGGATAGTCTTCATTTGGCAGTAAGAGCCCAGCATGCCAGCCCTACCAGCCTTCAGATCCATCAGCTACAGGGGGTTGGAGGGAGAGGCAGAGCTGAGATTTCTCTAAAACAGCATTTCCCAAACTTGGTTCTTGTTTTTTTTCCCTAACACTACACAGCTGATTCAAATGATCAAAGCTTGATGATTAGCTGATTATTTGAATCAGCTGTGTAGATCTAGGGCAAAAACCAAAATGTGCACCCAGGGGGTGCTCCAGGACCAGCTTTGGGAAACCCTGCTCTACACACACACACACACACACACACACACACACACACTCAAAAACAAACAAACACACACATTTCTCAGTTCGCTCACCTTCCTCAAGATGTCAACAGATTGATGGGGGTGGCTGTGCTGATTCATCACTCACATTAGCAGAGAGAGATGCAGTGTTTGGAACAGACACCTACAGGTAACCGCTAAAATAAAGGAAACACCAACAAAGTGTCTTCATAGGGCGTTGGGCGACTACGTTCCAGAACAGCTTCTATCTGCCTTGGCATAGATTCTACAAGTGTCTGGAACTCTACTGGAGGGATGCGACACCATTCTTCTATGAGAAATTCCATCATTTGTCTCAGGCGCCACTCCAGAATCTTCCATAAGTGTTCAATTGGGTTGAGATCTGGTGACTGACACACACACATACACCCACCCTTTAATCCCCTTGTGCTCCTTTGAGACCCTCTTTCAAAGTCACAGAGACCTCTTCTTCTAGACATGGTAGCCAAAATAATGGGCAACTGGGATTTTTTTTTACCTGTGTGGAAGCACAATTTCAATATACTTTGTATCCCTCATTTACTCAAGTGTTTCCTTTATTTTGGCAGTTACCTGTATGTACCCTTCCAATGGGACAGACAGGCAGAGTAACGATGGAACCATATTCCCAATGGGCCCTGGTCAAAAGTACTGCACTATATAGGGAAGGGGGCCCATTTGGGATGCAGACACAGACATGGAGATGCTTGTCAAGGAGGGAACACAACACACCTCATCAACACACCAGTCGATGAGGGACAAAATAAAAGTCAGAGTGGTTAGCAGTCACAGCGAGCAAGTCCTGGAGAGCAGGAGTGAGTGGGCTGTTGCATTGCCACAGAAAGAGAGTGAGTGGGTTGTTGCATTGCCACAGAGAGTGAGTGAGTGGGTTGTTGCATTGCCACAGAGAGAGTGAGTGAGTGGGTTGTTGCATTGCCACAGAGAGAGAGTGAGTGAGTGGGTTGTTGCATTGCCACAGAGAGAGAGAGTGAGTGGGCTGTTGCATTGCCACAGAAAGAGTGAGTGAGTGGGCTGTTGCATTGCCACAGAGAGAGTGAGTGAGTGGGCTGTTGCATTGCCACAGAACGAGTGAGTGAGTGGGCTGTTGCATTGCCACAGAAAGAGAGTGAGTGGGTTGTTGCATTGCCACATAGAGAGTGAGTGAGTGGGTTGTTGCATTGCCACATAGAGAGTGAGTGAGTGGGTTGTTGCATTGCCACAGAGAGAGAGTAAGTGAGTGGGCTGTTGCATTGCCACAGAGAGAGAGTAAGTGAGTGGGCTGTTGCATTGCCACAGAAAGAGAGTGAGTGAGTGGGTTGTTGCATTGCAACAGAGAGAGAGTGAGAGAGAGAGAGAGCGACAGAATGAATGTCAATGTCACAGCTCCGTGTTCCTCTGTGGGCATGAGACGGCCAGTGTTCATGATGGATGAGCTGCACACACACACACACACACACACACACACACACACACATACAATGCAATCCTGGTGATGAAGGAATACATACACACTGAGTGTGAGTGTGTGTGTGTTAGGCTGTATGTGTGAATAACACTGCTTTGAGATACCATTTGTGAAATATGTACTGTCCCAGTGAGCAAGACAAGTGTCATGCCTGGGACTAATTTCATTGGCCTGTCTCGGTCCTGACTAGAGTGAGGGAGGAACCATAAGGAATTATCCCCACGGTAGTTTCCCAAATGGTACCCTATTCCCTATATAGTGCACTACATTTGATCAGAGCCCTATGGAGCCTGGTCAAAAGTAGTGCACTTTAAAGGCAATGCAGTGCCATTTGGGACACCCACGGTGCCTGTGTGTCTTCCCCCTGTGCTATGGGTTCATGAAATACAGTGTCTGTTAGAGGGTGTATACTACTGTAATCATGGGAATGAACCCCACACCATTGGATGTGAGCATGAAACATGGATGTGAGCATAAAGCTAAATGACTGTAATGTAAATGAATATGGATGCCTCCCACAACACTTCCCCAACTAACATTTTCTATAGAATGAACAATAAATACCAGCAGTCATCACTGTTTAATTCAGAACTAATGTATTTCGATAGTGTAGTGAGCTGTAGTCTCAGGTTGTGTGCTGTAACATCCAGTGAGCTAGCATCAACCCCAATCTGCTACACTGAGAGTCACCAGGACATGTCGGGAGGTAAGGCACAAACTCCATACTTCACACTGTTATTCCAGGTAACAGTGTCATTAACACAACCACGTCTAATCCCACGTCCCCGTCCCCACCCCCCAACCACCACCACTCTATACCCTGCTTTCTGCCCTATCAAGCCATCCTGAGAAGGGGCAAAACTGAACTACCGGCCCAATATCTCCTTAATAAGCATATTAAAGGTCAAAAACTCTTGAATATCATATTTTACCATGTCTCACAGCTACACCACATGACCTCCTCACATCCCGGGAAACGTTGGATGTGGCCATAGTGGTAAAAGTGAGGCTTAAAGAGTGACAGCACAGTACGGTACGTGTGCCGCTACAAGGGATATCTCATATTCGGAGGCTTCGTTCTCACAAATAAAGCATGAATGTACCATGTTAACTGGGATGGTAGAAATGGAATCCCATCTCGTGCCTGTGATCCGGCATCTCTTCTCATCTATAAATCAATTTCCCACCTCGCTCAGTCAGTTGTACTGTGACATTTGGGGACAGACACCCACTGCGATGTCAATCCGCCTCCGTCGGTGTGTTATGGAGTTGACGTGCTCAGTGGCGCTGACGATCAGGCCTCATCTGACCATGCATGCTGGGATTCCTTCACACACCACAGTGGATCTGCCGTCGTTTGACTTAGGGAGTGGGGACATTAATACATTCTTAAAACATATTTGACACATTCTGCACACTCTATCCATTCCATTCATTGACTAATGCACTATTTCCTCCAATAAAGTTGATCGGGTCTTTTTTCCTCCTTCATATGATTTAGACCGGATTATGTCTTCTTAATGAAAAACACTGTATGAAACCTGAAATATGCAGTGGAAAAGGGATTACTAGGTAATGGATTTATTCAAATACTGAATGGAATACAAGACAAGACAATAAGAATATTTCCAGAAGCGGTGCTATCTAAGACAGAAAAACAATGAAATGTGCAAAAATAATCATTTGAAGGACATAAGAATGACATAGACTCCCATACAAGATATCTTTTGGACTAGTCTTCACAATTATATCTCTACACTCGCAATCCTGTTAATGCTACACCTACAGCTCAGGCATTGCTATTAAAAAGTGAACAAAGATATATTAAGCTGATCAACGCCAAGACGTGGGAACACAAGCAATTATCATTTGTAGGCAGGCTGATCCTATAAACAGCATCTCCCTCATGCCCTGTTGAAGCACAAATGACTTAATAAGATTGGGTTGGTGTACATCATACCTCACAAAGGAAACAGAGGCTGAGAAACAAGAAGGGTGCTCAGAAGAGCCAGCCTGCTAAAGATGCCACAGACACCTCTCCTTTAGGCCTTTGCAGTAACTCTGTGGGCTTGATGATGCATGTATGGGAAGCTCTACGTTTAATGATGGTTTCCACAGAATGTTATGGGGTTGAAGATGTCCAGTGATACTGGGTTGGCGTCGTCTTTGAAGCGTTACGGGGCTGATGGTTTTCTGAAACGCTACCGGGTTGACACTTTCTATGACAAACTATGGAGTGAGCATTGGTGATTCCTTTGTAACCTTACAGAGTTGGGGCTTGCTTTGAGATGTTGACGCCATACCACAGACATTCCCTTTGGGCAAATTGTGTAACGTTATTATGATGCTGCTACAGAATATGCCTTCTTTGGTTCTACCTATGGAACTATGGGTTCCATAGGTAGAACCATGGGTTAGAGAGAGTAGCTGAGGCAGCAGGCATCTCTTTGGCTTTTCTCACAGCTAAACCAAACCAGAGTAGAGGGACATTTTATTGGCTTGTTAACAAGAATGGGGAGTGAGGGGATTGTGGAGGGAGGCAGGGAGGGCATGGAGGGTCCAGTGCTGGCTCATTATTCACTGTCAGGAGTGCATCCAAGTGTAGCGGTTAATAGAGTGGATGGCATCTTCCCCGCCTGACAGGACATTTTTTTTAGACGAACATCTGTAGACCATCATTGCCGCCGTAACGTCAGACGGTAGGAGTCACTCGTTTTATCCCATCATTCCACTGGGAAATAGTTCCGCTAAAACAAGGATGCCATGAGCTGAAGATACTGGAGTTGTAATTGTGATTATTTCTCTATTCCATTTTTTTGTTGTTGCTGTTAGCGAGGAAATAGTTAGTGGCATTAACCACACACGTTTCCGCTAAAACCCCAAACAGGCTCAATTTGTTTCTGCTATAAAAATGAGCAGCAGCGCATAACCACAACGGCTATTTTCTTTCTTCCAAGGAGGAGTCATGTCAGGCCTTAAAGAGATGTGATAGGAACTCAGGAAGTTTTTTCATTGAGGGAGATGTTGTGTTACCTCAGTCTGGGTCCATTGGAGAAAATCCTTTAATGAGACCCATGGAGTAAATTTTGGGCCTGTGCCATGCCTGCCCAGAATCCAACCACCACACCACGGAAACATAGAACCAGCGAGGATACACATCTGCACGTCCAGCATGGTGGAAAGGCTCCATTTCACCCCGAAGTTAAGTCTAACGACTCGTAAAGAAACAGGAATGGTGGTACCATCTGTTCGGGGGGAGAGCGAGATAGAGAAGAGGGAATAAAAAGGGCTACTTCAGCAGCATTTTCTGCTCTATAAGCATGGTGGTTCCCTAACCTAAGCTTAATAGTAGGTGACTTAATATCCTAGCACAAACAGGATCAATCCTATCCTATCGCCACTGTGTTTTCATTTTCACTTCCTTTCTGACACGCAGAGCAGAGCGGAGCAATCACCTGCCGCAGGGAGTTAATGTCACTCTGCTGTGCATAAAAATTATTTTGTCATCAAAAAATAAAGTATTCAGGCCTTCCGAGTGGTGCAGTGGTCTAAGGCACTGCATCTCAGTGCTAGAGGCGTCACTAAAGATCCGGGTTCGATCCCGGGCTGTGTCACAGCCAGCCGCGACCAGGAGACCCATGAGGCGGAGCACAATTGGCCCAGCGGTTAGGGGAGGGTTTGGCCGGCCTGGATGTCCTTGTTCCATCGCACTCTAGCAACTTCTGTGGCGGGCTGAGCGCATGCACACTGACACGTTGCCATTTGGACGGGGTTTCCTCTGACACATTCGTGCTGCTGCCCTCCAGGTTAAGCGGGCAGTGTGTCAAGAAGCGTTACAGCTTGGCCGTGTTTCGGGGAGGCATGGCTCTCGATCTTTACTTCTCCCGAATTCGTACGGGAGTTGCAGCGATGGGACACGACTAACTACCAATTGGATATAAAATAAACTGGTTCTGGTATGATCTAAACATTAGGACAACCTCTTGCTGAGAAAGAGGCTGCCCTATTATGCAAACCGTATTTGTGGCGTCAATGAGTGTACATCTCAAAATGCCAAGATCTCTAGTCAATTAATAAGAGTTCCTAACATTGACCTTAATACAAAGCAACTCTAGATAATACACCATCAAATACGGAAAAGTCAAACTAAGGTGTTTGGATTAACGTAAATGAACAGCAACGGAATGAATCACTGCAACATACCATCACCATTATATTTCACTTTCATTGATATTTACTTCTCTAGCTAAACACTTTGGAACGACCCTGTTTTCATAGTTAACTCCAAACCCACAAGAATGACAGTAAATCATGCTGTTGATGTGCACGCATGCAAACACACACAAACAAGAGAGTGTCTAACTAGTCTATAAATCTGCAGGGTGGGGTTTACAATTCAAGACAAATATTTTGGAAGGGAATATTAGCTCATGAAAGCAAGATGTGGATATGGTTTGAATTACAGTAAACTCAAACCATTCAAAAAACATCTCTCAATGCTTAAGTACTGTAAATCTAGTTGTAATTTAATCACTCACAGCTCAGTGAGGTTTGGTTAGTGGGTCACAGGTAGGGCTGTTGCGGGGCGCATTACCGCTAACACCTGCGGTTACTAGTCATGAAGGCAGTCAAATTTCATGTGACCGTTTAGTCACGGTAATTAGGCTTCTCCAAGCTCTGATGTTGCTGATGGTCATTAGTAGCATACCAAACTTGCTAACTGCCTGGTACTCAGCACACTAGTGTCCCTCTAATCACTCTGACATCAATGCAAATGTGTTCGAAAATCTAATCAAACACTTAATTAGAGCCCATGAGTTCATGTTGCGCAACATTTTAATAGGCTATGCAATTGCGCGAGAAAACGGAGTGATGGTGTGTGAATCTCATCAGCTTTCTATAGGCTAGGCCTACTATATTTATTTCTCAACCTTCCTAATATTAAGCACATTGCTTCTCTTTACAACAGGAGTATAGCCTACCTGTCTGGCATGAAAATGAAGCACGGGAAAAGCCTTCTCCATTCGCTATTTAAGTGCATAGATGACATGTATTTTTCCCCGCTGCCCCCGTTTCAAGACAGGTGTATGATAATGGTCCATTCTAAATCAAAACTAATTTCACACATATATTATTTAGTATATGTAAAAACAAGAGTATATCAATAATAGTCTGATGCGTGACAATATTAGCCTATCACTTGTGAAAGATATATTATCACTTGTGAATGATGCCCAGCATATGAAACAGCCTTTTTTATGCAACTTACACGTAGCCTAGCACACCTCATGTAGCCTAGCCCATAGGCCTATATGTTTTGATAAGGTTTGTATCACAACTAAAGTGGCCAAATGAAGCACAACAATCTGCTTTACAAGGAGTTTACAGCCTAACTGGCATACATAAGTCTGCTATGAAAAGCCAACTGACATTTACTCCTGAGTTGCTGACCTATTGCACCCTCGACAACTAATGTGATTATTATTATACGACCATGCTGGTCATTTATGAACATTTGAACATCTTGGCCATGTTCTGTTATAATCTCCACCCGGCACAGCCAGAAGAGGACTGGCCACCCTTCATAGCCTGGTTCCTCTCTAAGTTTTTTCCTAGGTTTTGGCCTTTCTAGGGAGTTTTTCCTAGCCACCATGATTCTACACCTGCATTGCTTGCTGTTTGGGGTTTTAGGCTGGGTTTCTGTACAGCACTTTGAGATATCAGCTGATGTAAGAAGGGCTATATAAATAAACTTGATTTGATAAGTAGCGTGTGAGTTTCAAGTTTGGATTATATCATTTTCACCATAAAAATGCACCACCTAATAAAAGTATTACATGTATAATTGCATTTGCAGCCACTTTCGATAATGATGTTTTTCCACTAATGTCTTACAGTCTACTGCACATTGCTGCACTTATTCAAAACATATAGCCCAATGTTTGTAGAACAACTAACTTATTTTACATTTTTAATACATTTATTTTTTTACCCCTTTTTCTCCCGAATTTCATGGTATCCAATTGGTATTTACAGTGCTGTCCCATCGCTGCAACTCCTGTACAGAGTCAGGAAAGTTCGAGAGCCATGCGTCCTCCGAAACACAACCCAGCCAAGCAGCATTGCTTCTTGACACAAAGCTCGCTTAACCCGGAAGCTAGACTCACCAATGTGTCGGAGGAAACACCGTACACCTGGTAACCGTGTCAGCATGCACTGTACCCAGCCCGCCACAAGAGTCGCTAGTATGCGAAGGGACAGCAACATCCCTGCCGGCCAAATCCTCTCCTAACCCGGATGACGCTGGGCCAATTGCGCCACCACATGAGCCTCCTTGTAGCGGCCGGCTGCGACAGAGCCTGGACTCGAACCAGGAGCTCTAGTGGCACAGCTAGCACTGCGGTGCAGTGCTTTAGACCACTACCCACTCAGGAGGGCCGGACAACTAAAGTTACATGAATAACTCTAAATTAAGCATGTATGAGTACCTATTTCTTTGTTAATCACTCAACGCAGAATAGCCGTATGTGTGCACTCCCTCAAATCATTTGGAGAAAATATTTATATTTTATTCAGCTTTGTTAAATTGTATTCTTCATACTATAAAATAATGCCACGGAATTCTAAGCAAATCTTGTCTGCTAAATTAACTAGTGTAGCTTACAGACATTTGGCATAGCCAGATTCGGACCTAGGAAGCCACAGCATTTCGATGGGGTACCGTCATACTTCTCCAGAAGGGACAGTCGGGCATTGCTGACCTGGGCGGACGGCTGAGCAGACTGGGGTATTGGCTCACTGTGACAATCCATGGTAGGAGGCCTCCTCCATGGCCATACCTAGTTGTGTCAGCTGGTGTTGGTGGAGTAGATGACCATCTGGAAGTTGGTTTTATCCTCTGCTGCTTCCATATTTTGAGGTAGTATTCTGTAACGTATATGCCGGGAGTCAGGAAGCAGGTGCAGAAGGTGAGTTTAATAATGGAAGGATACAAATGAACAAACAGGAGAAGCACTGAACGTGAGAGAAAACAATAATACCTGATGACATGTGAGGGCTAAATAAAGGGTAAGAATCAAGGAGAAACTAATGACCAGGTGTGCGTAATGATGGGGAACAGGTGTGCGTAATATAGTTGCCAGGACCAGTGGTTACTAGACCAGTGACGTTGAGCGCAGGAGGGAGGGAGCAGGAGTAGGCGTAACATTAACATAAGGACAACTCAGTATGCTATTCTGTTCTTCTGAAATAGACTCCGTTTTCTCTTTAGACCTGTCTAAAATAAAGGATGTATTTATTGTGAAGGTGTAGGCTATATTACATGGAATTATTAGACTTTTAAAAATGTACATGTTCCAAAGGTCTGCATCAGTGGCTTGTAGGCGTGTGTGGATGCCAGGAGATGCTATGTGTTTATGTTAATTAGCTGTCAATTATTGTGAGACCGACAGTTATTTGCTTGACAATCACCGGCTGACAAAGTTTTGTGACCGCCACAGCCCTAGTACTACAAGAACAAGTGTATTATTTATTGGGATCCCCATTAGCTGACGCCATGATGACAGCTAACCTACTTAAAAAATAGTTGACTTAAAAAACTTTAAAAAATAGTTTACAGACTTAAGACTATAAAAAGTTGAGTTGATATTAAAAGACAGTCACACAGGCCTTCCGAGTGGCACAGCAGCCCCAGGCACTGCATTGCAGTGTTGCGGCATCACTACAGCCTCGGGTTCGTTCGCCCGGGGGGGCTTTACCTGGCTCATCGCGCTCTAGCGACTCCTTGTGGCGGGCCGGGCACCTGCAGGCTGAGCCGGTCATCAGATGAACAGTGTTTCCTCCGACACATTGGTGCAGCTGGCTTCTGGATTAAACGAGCAGGTGTTAAGAAGCATGGCTTGGCGGGTCATGTTTCGACTGATGACGCATGACTCATCCTTTGCCTCTCCTGAGCCCTTCTGGGAGTTTTAGCAATGAGACAAGACCGTAATCATGACCCAAAAATGACTAACAAAAAAGACAAGTCACACAATTGAGTAAAGACATTAAATACATTTTAGGTGTCGTGTCTTTGGCTATGCCGGATGAAGTGATATGACATGCTATTCTATAAAATCCTTTCTCCGTAATTAATATTACCTGATTGAGCTAATCATGTAAATGTAATTAACTAGAGAGTCGGGGCACCATGAAATAATATCTATAGAGCTGTTATCTTCCCGAATAAACTCTTAAACATTTTACATCAATAGCAGTCAATATTAATCGTCACCTTAATTCAGTCTCATCTGAAAGTTGTAAATTCTTGGTTCTTATATTCTTGCTTATCTTCACGAACCCTGGCTAACAAGTTGAATCAGCAATACAAAATTGGGTTTCATTATTTATTTACTAAATACCTAACTAATCACACAGAATGACATATACAAAGAATGAATCATACCTTGATCACAAATTACGTCATAAAGGAAAACGTCCCTAGCGGGCGGAACAGATATGACAGCTGGTTACACAAAAGAAAAGGGGCTGGGTTTGAGCGAAAGAGTGGGAAGACTGAGGGACAAAGGGAGAAGCTGTGCTATTGTAAATACAGTATCTTATGCATTCTAAATTACCGCCCATTTGGAAATGGAAAATGCAATAAATATTTACTCTGAGCTGCGCTTCGGTAGGTTGGTGGTAGATGGAAGGCCGTGATGCCAAACTGAGTCCTTTGAAAAATGTCTTTGGTGGTCAATTGAATACGTTGTAGTAACGTCGTTGTGTGATAGACGGGATACTCTGTCTGTTCTTTCCTAGCCCGCGTTTGCAGCTGCTGTTGCTAACTCATCGGCTAGGAGGTATCACTTCTGTAGTGAATAAGAGATCAAAGTTCATACCATTCACAACCAAAGCTCACGCTGAGGTTGGCTTAGTTCTGTAGTTGACATGTTAGTCCTTTTAATGCAGAGGCTGCAGACCTCACGTACTTGGAACCGGAGGTTATATTGTCATCAAGGGCTTATATAGTGGAGGGAGAAGGGCGTGTTTAACAGTCTACAGCCCATGTCTCTTCGCAGGGGCGGGTCACTGATTGAGCAGAGCCCTAACCTTATGAAAACCCAAATTTCTCATTGGAAGCTAAAATTACATTTAATCTTTTCACCAATCATTTTATATTCAAACATTTAAATTGAACAACAATTCCATGTGAATCCGATAACTCTGATGTGTAGACTTTCCACTGTAGAGTTTATGTCCTCCTATCATTGAGGATCATCAGATGACAATTGAACTGACATCATATTCATTAAGTACCACCGCATATGTTCAATTGTTCAATTGGTCGGATTACCAGAATATAGTTCATTTCCCCCCACCTTCTGATGTTCCCAGAATCTCTGTTAACCAAGGGGTTTTCAAATTTCACATCAGTAGGGTAGAGAGAGGAAAAAAGGGGGAAGAGGTATTTATGACTGTCATAAACCTACCCCCCAGGCCAACGTCATGACACAGGACACAGAGACAATAAGAGTCAACAAACACTAGACATGTTAAAATAACTAGAAGTGCTTTTATGGAAAAAAAGATACAAGTACAGAGCATCCATCGAATTGCTACAATTTGTGCAGAGCATGAATTCCATACCAGGCATTGTCCAGGGCAACCATACATGTAATTATGATTAGGTTGCATAAGCTGACAATAAACCGTATGGGGCATGTGAATTAACTTTAAATCAAACAAAGGATGCATAGCATCTTTCCACCTACACAGTAAAGCCCATTCAAGACCAGAACAGGCTAGATCAATGACATAAGGAACTAAAGCAGATTTTAAGGTAATCTTGTGACATATGTCACCATTCTACTGGGGTATAGTTATCACCAGAAAATTGTAGTCAGTGCATGCCAGTGTTACTGGCCTCTAGTTTCAACAAGTTTGGCTCATCTCTCATAGGCTATCCATTCCTCTCTCCATTCATGCTATTTGAGACTAGTGCCAAGGGAGGTAGTTTGGCTGTGATGGGCTAAAGGTGGGCAGTGGGGCGGGGGAGTCCGGCAGCAGCGGTGTCACTGTGATTTCTGTCAGCCGGCTGAAGTGACTCTCAGTGAGGTGGTGTGCCCCCTGTTGTGCAGTTCTCTGCTAATTAACACTGAGCCCCCCACCACCACCTCATCCTCTCCACGCGCCATCACCACTGTTTAGTTCAGCCACCACAGAGAAACACTCATCTCAGGCACAGAGGTGGCCTGGGTGAGAGATGTTGTTTACCACCACGGCAAAACAGCAGAGGCATGAGCAGTCAGGAGTCAGGATTACAGTCTAGAGCACAAACTCCTCCAACAACACTTCTAATGAGATTTATAATGAACCAGAGGAAACTACTTCAGAAGCAAGCACAGACTGTAGGTTTTATAGATTTTCCCATTTGTCACTAGTATTATGAATATTCCTGTTTTGATTGCAGCCAAAATCCAAATAAGAATTCCTCCATAGGCCAATCGTGCAATATGCATTTCATTCATTGGGACAAGACGAGGACCTTTAAGAGGACCTTCAATATTCCACTAGCTCTGCTGAGTTGACATGTCACGCCAGTGGGCTGGCCTGATGTGAGCATCTGAGCAAGACGCTAGCTAGCGCTAACGTGGAGTGCAAGGGGACTAATTGACTTGGAGAGGAGATGGTGTGTGCGTGAGAGGGAGTGTCTCCGTGGCAAAGTCGACGAATATCTCACTGTAAGAAAGAAAACAGAGCCCCTATCTAGATCCACTTGATTGCAGCTTCCACTGAGAGAGACAGAAAGAGAGGGAGAGAAAGAATGAGGGAGAGAATGGAGTAGAGAGAAAGAGAGAGTGAGAGAGTGAAAGAGGACAGAGAGAGAACAGAGAAAGAGAGAGAGCGAAAGAGGTGAGACAACAGAGAGAGAGAGAGGGAGAAAGAAAGAAAGAAAGAAAGAAAGAAAGAAAGAAAGAAAGAAAGAAAGAAAGAAAGAAAGAAAGAAAGAAAGAAAGAAAGAAAGAAAGAAAGAAAGAAAGGAGATGAGGCCAGAGCACAGCAACATGTCACTCCCTAACCTCATCTCCACATTTGACAGATACTTTGCCTGCCCCTGGAGGTTCAGTCTAAATATAACCTAGAATAGGGGACAGATATGGTTTTTAAATCACTGTTTGCATTCATCTTGATAGATCACATGAAGGGGTTTATAAACATGCATGTAGGCTATGTTGCAGGATAGGTCATTCTATGAGGCATGGTAATGTGTGAGCTGTGGGACTCCATTCCTAGAAGTGTGATATTTCATAGGTGGATTATTTGGAATGGAAAGAGGGATGAAGAAAGATAAAAATCAAGAATCGTAAAAGGTCAAAATCTAAGTGTTCTAAAAATAGAGTGTGAAACGTTAACAAGCCAATGGGCAAAAAGACAAATCCGAGGGATGAACTGACTGGGGAGCAACAATG
This sequence comes from Oncorhynchus kisutch, assembly GCF_002021735.2. Taxonomy (NCBI): domain Eukaryota; kingdom Metazoa; phylum Chordata; class Actinopteri; order Salmoniformes; family Salmonidae; genus Oncorhynchus; species Oncorhynchus kisutch. Next base: position 36,375,152 of record NC_034201.2, on the reverse strand, counting down.
ACTGCAAGGAGAAAGAAGACTCATTTTCCCCATCAGCTCTCTGACACATGAACAGTGCCAGGGTTATTCACCATTCCAGTCAGTCATCTAAAAATGTTTTCCATTGGAAGCTTTCAGCTTGTTCCAAAATGGATGACACAAGAGGATTCAATGTGAAATGCTTCTTACACTGTACTTCATTGTATTTTTCTGATCATTAGTTTTGTTCCCTCTAAGCTGCACGTGTGGGTGGGAACAGAGACTGCCTCTCAGAAGAAATTTCAGCCTGAGGAGAGAAGCACGAGATTCAACTACACTCAACTTTCGCGAGTTTTCCCCTTTAGTTAACACTATGAATGTTCCCTTTACTTTGAGAATTGTGATCGAATCAACGCAATATTAACCCCTTTCAATGGAACATACCGAAACAAAACCAACTGTGCAAGACTTAGTATGCAAAACAAACTATGCAGAGATTTTGTTGTAGGCAGAACGCATTTGAGTAGGATTCTATTGCATTGACACAAACCACTTAGCCAGTACTCTACACAGACCGGTGCAGCATAACCAATCAAAACTGCAGTAGGCCTATATGCAAATACACCATTGCCATATATGGATCTGTGCCGTTCACTTTGAACTGAACTATGTTTACAGCATGAGGGTCGTGAGTAGATGCGCCTGTTTTGAGATCAAATCGGGAGCTGCATGTAGCGACGTGTGCACATCTGTTCATATCCTTTGCTAGTTAGTGAGTTATTATACCAGTTATAGATAATTTGTAGTCAGCAATGAGGGGGGGGGGGGGGGGGGGGTTGCCTCCTACAAGAGCACAAAACGTGTGTACATTTCTAGACATATTTTAAAAGCGAGTTGGGTAAATAGTTTGTATTTGTCTTAAAAGGGCATTGTTGTATTTTGAGACGGGCTTAAATAAGATAAGTAGCCAATAGGCAGATTGTAGCATAATTTGGCTGATTCTCTGTAATAATGGTATGGGAATAATAATGCATTTTATTTTGTAAAGTGGTTTCTTGCATCATCAACAACACAACAATATGTTCAGTCACCTCCTTGTCTGAAGGACAAGTGGATTAACAGGCTATTCTTCTATTCTTCTATTCAAAAGTCTAATGGAATGTAGGCATACATTGAACACCACACATTGGCTGCTTCTGTAGGCTGAATGATAGAACAGCTATTTCCATGTTAAAATGTTATGGGATGCCTTCTTTCCATTGTTTTTGATGTTAGGCCTACATTATGATCAAATAACCACAGTAGCCTATTTGACCACTGTCTGAAACTGTATCTGTAAAGTGGTTACAACCTCAGTGCTCAAAGTAAACGCACTTGAAGTTCCACAGAAATTTCACAATGTTCAAGACTTGAAATTTGCTCAGTACCACCAAAAATTGAGAGGAAACATTGGTTGGAGGATATTGGATGAAATGGATAATAATAACATTTAGCACTGTTTGGATATCTCCTCCTGAGGTGTGAGACTATGGCTAGCCATAGAGTGAATTACGACAAGATCATTAATCATTCTATAATATCTAGGCTGTCCTAAACACTGAAAGAGGTTGTTAGCTCATTCGGATGTACTTTATAGACTAGTTTAATATTATAGGCTATTGTCAGGGATTTATCAAAGGCACAAGTTGAATTACTTGTTAAAAACATACTTAGGCTTACATACAGTTCTGTGACCAAACTCATAAATGACAAGGTTGGATTAGCTGAACTTTCCCCAAATGTTTTTTTTCCCCTCACTGACTAGCCAACTTGTTTGGTTTGAAATGCTCCAAGGCAAACTGACTATATCATGAAACCGTGCTGTTTCTGCCGCTTGGGCCGGGCTGCATGGCCTGTCTAACTCACTGCAATGATGCAACTAATGAACATTCAGTCTCATCACCCTATGGACAAGCAGGCTATTTGTGGTGACGTGCCCTGTTCTTGGTCTCTCCCGACGGTTCAGCGAGATTGGGACATTACCACACACGTGTCTATAGGCATGACCGGATGACAAACACACAAACATAGTTCAGGAGGACTTTCAGGATGACTAACATTACTTTCTTTCATATTGCTGAATCCCATATGAATGTAAAACATTTCACATGATAATGAAAAAAAGTAGTTTTCTAAGTCAATAAGTAGGCTATAGCCTAGGCCTAACTATAGCCTTCTTGGATGAGATTACTAAATTGCAGCAAATACCTAAAACTGTAGTCTATAGGGTGTTCACCCATGAAATTATTTAATCCCAAAAAATATATTAATTCAATGGAGAATTGCATTAAAAAAATAAAAATAGTCCAAACTCTATGTCTTTACCATGTATTGTTCACAAGTTATGAATCACACTTGTGTAAAATGGCGCCGGAGCAGAATGCAGACATTTCACATGACCCCAACCGATTGTGTGTTTTGTTCGTTTATCTGCGATGTTTGTAACTTATTATAATCTCTTTACTCTATTTGTACATATTGTTGCCGCTAACGTCTATTTGCTACTATGGCCTATTTATTGCCATACTTCCTCATGCCATTTGCACACACTGTATATAGACATTCTTTTTTTCTATTGAGTTATTGACTGTACGCTTGTTTATTCCATGTGTAACTCTGTGTTGTTTTTTCTGTCACACTGCTTTGCTTTATCTTGGCCAGGTCGCAGTTGTAAATGAGAACTAGCTAACCTCGTTAAATAAAGCTGAAATAAAAAAAAGAAAATTTAAATGACAGAAAATAACTTCTAGACATCATGTCTGCGATTACTCACCACGGACTAGCAGAATCCTTTTTCTTCTTTCACAACTGTGACGAGCCCGAGGCGGAGGATATACGGCTCCCTCGGGAACAGGCCCCGACCCCAGTGATCTGCATGAAGAGGAGGCGGAGAAAGAGAGACCGGAGAGCGGGCTGTCTTCTGAGAAGTTGGAGGCGATTGTATAAACCCCCACTTCCGTCAATTCTGCTAGCAAACATGCAATCTTTGGACAATAAAATGGACGAGTTATTGGGAAGATTAAACTAACAACGGGACATTAAAACTGTAACATCTTATGCTTCACGGAGTCGTGGCTGAACAACGACAATATCAACATACAGCTGGCTGGTTATACGAGAGAACAGTCCAAACCCTATGTCTTTACCAAACCCTTGTCTGGTAAGACAAGGGGCGGCGGTCTATGTATTTTTGTAAACAACAGCTGGTGCACGATATCTAAGGAAATCTCGAGCTATTGCTTGTCTGAGGAGTTTCTCATGATAAGCTGCAGACCACACTACCTACCGAGAGAGTTTTCATCTGTATTCGTTGTAGCTGTTTACATACCACCACAGTTAGAGGCTGGCACTAAGATAGCATTGAATGAGCTGTATTCCGCCAAAACCAAACAAGAAAACACTCACCCAGAGGCAGCGCTCCAAGTAGCCAGGGACTTTAATGCAACTTTAATGAAACTTAAATCAGTTATACCAAATTTCTATCAGCATGTTAAATGTGCAACCAGAGAGAAAATGTCTCTGGACTACCTATACTCCACACACAGAGATGCATACAAAGCTCTCCCTCGCCCTCCATTTGGCAAATCTGACCATAATTCCATCCTCCTGATTCCTGCTTACAAGCAAAAATTTAAGCAGGAAGCAGCAGTGACTAGATCAATAAAAAAAAAGGTGTTCAGATGAAGCAGATGCTAAACTATAGGACTGTTTTGCTAGCACAGACTGGAATATGTTCCGGGATTCCTCCAATGGCAATGAGTACACCACATCTGTCATTGGATTCATCAATAAGTGCATTGACGACGTTGTCCCCACAGTGACCGTACGTACATACACCAACCAGAAGCCATGGATTACAGGCAGCATCCACACTGACCTAAAGGCTAGAGCTGCTGCTTTCAAGGAGTAGGACTCTAACCCGGAAGCTTATAAGAAATCCCGCTATGCCCTCCGATGAACCATCAAACAGGCAAAGCGTCAATATAGGACGAAGATTGAGTCGTACTACACCGGCTCTGACGCTAGTCGAACGTGGCACGGCCTTCAAAGCATTACAGACTACAAAGGGAAGCACAGCTGCCCAGTGACACGAGCCTACCGGACAAGCTAAACTACTTCTATTGCTTCGAGGGAAATAACATTGAAACATGCATGAGAGCACCAGCTGTAGTGGAAGAATGTGTGATCACGTTCTCTGCAGCCAATGTGAGTAAGACCTTTAGACAGGTCAACATTCACAAGACTGCAGGGCCAGATGGATTACCAGGACGTGTACTGTGCGCATGCGCTGACCAACTAGCAAGTGTCTTCACTGACATTTTCAACCTCTCCCTGTCCGAGTCTGTAATACAAACATGTTTTAAGCACTCCACCATAGTGCCTGTCCCCAAGAACACTAAGGTAACCTGCCTAAATGACTACTGACCCGTAGCACTCACGTCTGTAGCCATGAAGTGCTTAGAAAAGCTGGTCATGGCTCACAGCAACACCATCATCCCAGAAATCCTAGACCCACTCCAATTTGCATACCGCCCCAACAGATCCACAGAGGATGCAGTAACTATTGCACTCCACACTGCCCTTTCCCACCTGGACAAAAGGAACACCTATGTGAGAATGCTATTCATTGACTACAGTTCAGCGTTCAACACCATAGTGCCCTCAAAGCTCACCAATAACCTAAGGACCCAGGGACTGAACACCTCCCTCTGCAAATGGATCCTGGACATCCTGACGGCCCACCCCTAGGTGGTAAGGGTAGGTAACAACACATCCGCCACAATTATCCTCAACACAGAGGCCCCTCAGAGGTGCGTGCTCAGCCCCCTCCTGTACTCCCTGTTCACTCATGACTGCACGGCCAGGCACGACTCCAACACCATCATTAAATTTGCCAATGACACAACAGTGGTAGGCATGATCACTGACAACAAAGAGACTGCCTATAGGGGGGAGGTCAGAGACCTGGCCATGTGGTGCCAGGACAACAACCTCTCCCTTAACGTGATCAAGACAAAGGAGATGATTGTAGACTACAGGAAAAAGAGGACCGAGCACCATTCTCATCGACGGGGCTGAAGTGGAGCAGGTTGAGAGCTTCAAGCTCCTTGGTGTCCACATCACCAACAAACTAACATGGTCCAAGAACACAATGACAGTAATGAAATGGGCACGACAAAACCTATTCCCCCTCAGGAGACTGAAAAGATTTGGCATGGGTCCTCAGATCCTCAAAAGGTTCTACAGCTGCACCATCGAGAGCATCCTGACTGGTTGCATCACTGCCTGGTATGGCAACTGCTTGGCCTCCGACCGCAAGGCACTACAGAGCGTAGTGTGAGTGAGAATAAAGACGACTTTCAAGTAGTAAGACATGTATAAAAGCAACAGATACCATGAATAAGAAGGGGCTAGAAGAGTCTTATATGGTGAACTACCGAGAGGCTAAGACAGGCAAGCCCCATACTATTGTGGAGAACTTCATTCCTCCTGCTGCCGCGGATATGGCTGGAACAATGCTGGGGGAAAAGGACAAAAAAAAAACTATACAGACAATGACTTCATCAAACAACACTGTTTCACAACGCATCAGTGACATGGCAGGAGATGTTTTGAAACAATTACTGTTTCATATACAAGCCAGTGAATTATATGCGTTACAGCTGGATGAGTCAACAGACGTGGTGAGCCTGGCACAGCTCCTGGTATATGTTATGTTAATGGAGGTCAATTAAGGAAGACATCCCCTTCTGCAAACCACTGGAAACCAGGACAACATGAGAGGATATTTTTTAAGTACTGGACAGCTTTGTGATAACAAATGGACTTTGGTGGTCAAGATGTGTTGGTATCTGAACTGATGGAGCAAAAGCCATGACAGGGAAATATAGTGGAATGGTAACAGAAATGCAAGCAGTTGCTCCCGACACCACTTGGGTACACTGCAGCATCCACTGAGAGGATCTTGCTGACAAGGGAATGCCTGACAGCTTGAAAGACATTTTGGACACTACAGTGAAAATGTTTCAATTTGTTAAAGCAAGGCCCCTGAACTCTTGTATTTTCTGCATTATGCAATGATATGGGTAGCGACCATGTAACGCTTTTACAATATACAGTAGTGCGCTGGTTATCAAGGGGCAAAATAAGACACGTTCTTTAAAATTGAGAGACAAGATTAAAGTTACGTTTTCTTTTCTGGCCATAATTTTCACTTGTCTGACCGCTTGCATGATGACGAGTATCTCACACGACTAGCCTATCTGGGTGATGAAACTCGACTAGCCTATCTGGGTGATATTTTTTCTAACCTGAATGATCTGAATCTAGGATTACAGGGACTCTCCGCAACTATATTCAATGTGCGGGACAAAACTGAGGCTAAGATATTGCAGCTCTTTTCTGTCTGCATTAACAAGGACTACACACAGGTCTTTCCATCATTGTATGAGTTTTTGTGTGCAAATGAACTCAAGCTTACTGACAATGTCAAATGTGATATAGCGAAGCACCTGAGTGAGATAGTACCTGCATAATTGTGCACCTATCCCGAAACGGACAATGCAAACAACTGGATTCGTTATCCTTTTCATGCCCTGCCTCCAGCTGCTTACGATATCTGAACAAGAGATCCTCATCGAAATTGCAACAAGCGGTTAGGTGAAAATTCAATTGAATCAGAAGCCACTACCAGATTTCTGGATAGGGCTGCGCTGAGAGTAGCCTGCCTTGGCAAATCGCTCTGCTAAGACACTGATGCCCTTTGGAACCAGTTACCTATGTGAGAGTGGATTCTCGGCCATCACTAGCATGAAAACTAAATACTGGCACAGACTGTGTGTGGAAAATTATTTAAAGACTGGGACTCTCTCCAATATAACCCAACATTGCAGACATTATGTCATGGCTTTAGAAGCTTCTGATAGGCTAATTGACATCGTTTGAGTCAATTGGAGGTGTACTTGGATGTTTTTCAAGGCCTACCTTCAAACTCAGTGCCTCTTTGCTTGATATCAGCAAGACCTCAGAAAAAAATTGTAGACCTCCACAAGTCTGGTTCATCCTTGGGAGCAATTTCCAAATGCCTGAAGGTACCACATTCATCTTTACAAGCAATAGCATGCAAGTATAAACACCATGGGGCCACGCAACCGTCATACCGCTCAGGAAGGAGACGTGTTCTGTCTCCTAGAGATGAACGTCCTTTGGTGCGAAAAGTGCAAATAAATCCCAGAACAACAGCAAAAGACCTTGTGAAGATGCTGGAGGAAACAGGTACAGAAGTATCTATATCCACAGTAAAACGAGTCCTATATCGACATAACCTGAAAGGCCGCTCAGCAAGGAAGAAGCCACTGCTCCAAAACTGCCATAACAAAGACACTATGGTTAGCATCTGCACATGGGGACAAAGATCGTACTTTTAGGAGAAATGTCCTCTGGTCTGATAAAACAAAAATATAACTTTTTGGCCATAATACCCATCATTATGTTTGGAGGAAAAGGGGGGGGAAGTTTGCAAGCCGAAGAACACCATCCCAACCATGAAGCACGGGGGTGGCACCATCATGTTGTGTCGGTGCTTTGCTGCAGGAGGGACTGGTGCACTTCACAAAGTAGATGGCATCATGAGAGAAAATTATGTGGATATATTGAAGCAACATCAGTCAGGAAGTTAAAGCTTGTTCACAAATGGGTCTTCCAAATGGACAATGACCCCAAGCATACTTGCAAAATTGCTTAAGGACAACAAAGTCAAGGTATTGGAGTGGTCATCACAAAGCCCTGACCTCAATCCTATAGAACATTTTTGGGCAGAACTGAAAAAGTGTGTGCGAGCAAGGCCTACAAACCTGACTCAGTTACACCAGCTCTGTCAGGAGGAATGGGCCAAAATTCACCCAACGTATTGTGGGAAGCTTGTGGAAGGCTACCCGAAAACGTTTGACTCAAGTTAAAACAATTTAAAGGCAATGTAGATCCCCGAGAGAGAATTGTGATGAGGCATATATCTGGGAAGGGTATAAAACAATTGGTAGTGTGTTGAAAGTTTCCAAAAGCACAGTGGTCTCCATCATCGGGAAATTGCTAAAAAATGGAACTGCCTAGACTCTGCCAAGAACTGTCCATCCAACCAAACTTGGCAACCAGGCAAAAAGGTTCTTGTCTAGGGATGTGACCAAGAACACAATGACCACTCTGATAGAACTACACAGTTCCTTGGCTGAGATGGGAGGACCTGCCAGAACGACAACAGTCTGTACAGCACTTCACAAATCTGGGATTTATGGGAGAGTGGCCAGGCGGAAGCCACTCCTGAGAAAAAGGCACATGAAAGCACGCCTGGAGTTTGCAAAAATGCACATGAAAGACAGAGACCATAAGGCAAAAGATGATGTGGTCTGATGAGACAAAAAATGCACTATTTACCCTGAATGCAAAGCGCTATGTCTGGCGAAAACCAGGACAGCTCAACACCCGTCTAACACCATCCGTTCCGTGATTCATTGTGGTGGCAGAATCATGCTATGGGGATGCTTTTCAGCGGCAGGGACTGGGAGACTGGTAAGGAATGAGGGAACAATGAATGGAGCCGAATACAGACAAATCCTTAATGAGAACCTGCTTCAGAGTGCAAATTACTTTAGGCTGGGGTGAAGATTTACGTTCCGGGACAATGACCCCAAGCATACAGCCAAACAATGCTGGAATGGCTTCAGAACAAGAATATCAAAGTCCTTGAGTGGCCAAGCCAAAGCCCAGCGTTGAACCCTAATGAAAATCTGTGGAAAGACTTTAAGATGGCTGTTTACCACCACTCCCCATCTAACTTAACAGAGCTTGATAAAATCTGCAAGGAAAAATGGGAGAAAATCCCCAAATCCAGCTGCAAAATTGATACATACATAACCAAGATGACTCAAATCTGTAATCACTGCCAAAGGTGCTTCTACAAAGTATTGACTCAGGGGTGTGAATACTTCTCTAAATTAGATGTTTCTCCATTTCATTTTCAATACATTTGCAAAAGATTGTGCGTAGATGGATGAAAGATGAAATCCATTTGGGGCAGCAGTAGGGCTAGTGATTAGTGCGCTGGATCGAATCCCAGAGCTGACAAGGTAACAATCTGTCGTTCTGCCCCTGAACAAGGCAGTTCCCCTGGTAGGCCGTCATTGTAAATAAGAATGTGTTCTTAACTGACTTGCCTAGTTAAATAAAGGTTACATTTTTACATGTTTTTTATTTGTATTTAATCCATTATGAATTCAGGCTGTAACACAACAAAATGTGGAATAAGTCAAGGGGTATGAATAGTTATTGAAGGCACTGTATAGGTCTTCTTATGTAATCATAGAAAGTGTGCATGTTCAATATAGCATACATAGGTCGCAGGTCTGTGAGATCTTGACAATAGCTGTAATAATCTGCACAGAATCTTGAACAACATTGGTCACTTGCATGTACTTTTAATGTAATCTCAACTGTAATCCAGGTCATTTGGTTGTGCTATTAGATGTAGCATAGTGATAACACATTAAGTTGTTTTTTAAATACAACATATGTCATATTCCAATTTGAACTTGTGCGCTTTTAAATGGTTGAAAGTGAAAACACATTTGGATGATAATGAAACCAAAAAATCTGACATTGTTTTTCCATTTGAATTTGGTTGTGCTTTAGATGGTTGAAAGCGTAATGATGATGATAACATTGGGAAATCAACAAACTTATTGCTGTGGGGGGGGGGGGGGGGGGGCAGTGACAACAATAATGGACCCCCTTGTGGCCCCCCTAAATGTGGAGTATGAAATTATTTTCACATTACTCATTTTTGCGATCATTCTTTTTTTACCTCCCGTTATTAGACAGTGGCAACAATGATGATTATGAACATGGTATTTTGCCTGCTAATGCCTGCAGTGAAGATAATTATGACAACAATAACGTCTAATGTAACTGGCCCATCTAACACAACTCAGTACAACTGGCCCCAGCTTGGCCCCCCCCAGTTGAAATGGTCTAGAACAGCCACTGCTTAGAGTTGCCTTGCGCTACACTTCACGGAGGATACATGTCTGCGGTCGTGCAGGATCCGTACATATTCCCCCTCACTCTCTCCTCTTTACACAGGATAAAAAGCGGGTGCAATAGCTGTGCGCGCAGCCCGCTGAAAAAGGGGGACCTCTACAGTTGCGAGCGTACACCGCACACATGCCCTTCCGGTGCCAGTGTGAGCGGTTTCACACCAACACATTTCCTACGGGACAAGAAGCACGAATATGATTGGCCACTCATCACATTTGCAAGGTACAGTACTACAGCAACATCACCGTGAACAAAGAGCACTGGAGTTGGAGTGACTGCAGTGGAGAGATCTCAAACGAAGCCCTCACAAAAATAGAGATTTGCACAGCATATTATAACATTATGAAAGGGACAAATACCCCTCCATATCCACATGCATGTTCAGGTTCATTTTAATGCCCAATTGTAGAAAAGATCATATTCAATCTACTTTATTTAGAAATGAGGGAAATGACAACCCTGATCTATGAGTCACCAACTGAACATTTCAGTACCTGTTCTGCTTGTTTTTGGGTATGTCATTCCCCTTCTCTGTTGGTGCTGAATGGGCATTGAAAGGGTAAGTAGTGGTGCTGCTGGTGACTCCCATAGTGGAGAACACAGTGGCATCCAAAGTACTTCACTACAGGGGCTGACTGGGACCAGAAATGGCAAATTATTAGCCAAATAATGGTAATAAGTTGTGATATCTTTCCAAGTTGTTTCTTCATCACCTTGTATAGGCAACAGAAGCTTTAAAAAAAAGCCTAAAAACACAATAGGCCTAGCTATATACATTTTACGGTGTGTTCAAAATACCTGTTGGACGCTCATAATCACCCTTAGGACAACTTGAACATGCATGAACTCATGAATACGCAAGTGTAAATCGACTTCGTAATGATTGTCTAGGCCACATTATTTATCATTAATTTGAATGAGCTTCAAAAAACACAATAGTTACGTTTTCAGATATGCTTGGGATGGATGGAAAGGTTCTTGCAATGGGGAGATCTTTAACACATCTTTAAACTGGGACGGCATTGTAAAATATTAATTTTGATTACAATACCTATCATCTAAATTGCTATAAAGACCAGAATAAAGCATAGGCTACTATGCTAGTTCACGGGTAACATGGTTGCGCTACACTTTTGCACATTCTTATTTAATTAATATAACGGCGCGTGGCTCATGCACTGAACTTACCCAGGAACAATGTGTGAAATGAGCCAGACATCACGACTCTCAGCTGGAGCGAAAATTCCACAAAAACCAGCAGAACACCGTCTTCTTTCTTCCCTAAAATGAGTTTAAGTCATTTACCTGTGCCCTCAAATCTGAATGAAATTGGAATAGTGCGAATGATGTTGGTCTATAGGTAGGCTACAACGCATATCACACATGTCCTTGTGCTCATTCAGAAATAGAGCCGCACATGTTCATTGTTTCTCGCAGAACACCCGGTATCTTAGAGTTTCCTTGCGCTACACTTCACGGAGGATACATGTCTGCGGTCGTGCAGGATCCGTACATATGCCCCCTCACTCTCTCCTCTTTACACAGGATAAAAAGCGGGTGCAATAGCTGTGCACGCAGCCCGCTGAAAAAGGGGGACCTCTACAGTTGCGAGCGTACACGGCACACATGCCCTTCCGGTGCCAGTGCGAGCGGTTTCACACCAACACATTTCCTACGGGACAAGAAGCACGAATATGATTGGCCACTCATCACATTTGCAAGGTACAGTACTACAGCAACATCACCGTGAACAAAGAGCACTGGAGTTGGAGTGACTGCAGTGGAGAGATCTCAAAACGAAGCCCTCACAAAAATAGAGATTTGCACAGCATATTATAACATTATGAAAGGGACAAATACCCCTCTATATCCACATGCATGTTCAGGTTCACTTTAAAAATAAATGTCAATGTGACTTCCCTGGCTAAATATAGCATTCAAATAGAAATATGTATTTGTTCATTTTGATGATATTTTAAATCACCAAGCACTGTAAAATCATATGCATAAATTGATGATTACATTTTCAGATACCAATTATGGAAAAGATAATATTCAATCTACTTAATTTAGAAATTAGGGAAATGACAACCCTGATCTATGAGTCACCAACTGAACATTTCAGTACCTGTTCTGCTTGTTTTTGGGTATGTCATTCCCCTTCTCTGTTGGTGCTGAATGGGCATTGGAAGGGTAAGTAGTGGTGCTGCTGGTGACTCCCATAGTGGAGAACACAGTGGCATCCAAAGTACTTCACTACAGGGGCTGACTGGGACCAGACATGGCTAATTATTAGCCAAAATAATGATAATTATGTGCAAAACCCCCAATTTAGACTGGCCCACTGGGCTAAAATGGACCAGCCCATCTGGCCTTTGCCAGAACTGGCCTGTGGCCATTCTGTCTCTGCTTCACTATCTATCAGTCCTTCCTTTGTTTTTCCACAGGGTTCCATTCAGGCAATACAATTGTTATTTTGTTCTTGCTTCGTGACTTTTATTTTCAGAATTGAATTTCCTCACACACAGCTTGGCCTATGATGTATTGCTTTTGCTGATATGTACCAGAGCAAGCACAGCAGTCATGGCTGGATTACTAAATCCTTGATAAAACTGCAAATGACTGGCAAGCTCGCAGTCTTCGATCTAGCCACAGCAGAATGAGGCTGTCATAACATGGGCACCGTACGCATGACATATTGTCAAATCGTTCTATAACTTAATATTCTAGCAATTACTAGATCGCTTTTAATTTCACCCTGTCCATTTCTGATGAGAAGTCTAGCGCCACCAGAATAAACGAGACAAAAGCTGAACATGATCTTAAATGTGTTGACTGTGAATCTGTATTGAAATAGCAGAGTGTGGAACAAAGACCTGGGCTCATTAAAAATGAATCAAGGGTATATTGGCCCTCATGTTTTCCCCCTGCTCAGGGATTCTCAGTGTGGATCAATGAAGGCTGAGGACATTACCATCTCTCCCAATAATAAAGCTTCACTTATTATAGCAACCATTCCAAAATGCTAGGAACGATCATTACAAAGTTCAGTGCCAAATTACTGCTTGGTTATACAAACATAACAAAACTATTATTTCTAAACAGACCTTAAAGTCATTCATTTACATTGGGCAAACAGATGAAACGCCGGAACGAAGGAGTCACGTTTCATTCCCGTCATGATTGCGCACAAAAGTGAAAATCGAGAGAGAGCAAATATGATCTCCTTCATTGTTTTTGTCAAGAGTGTCAAAAGTGAAACCATGAGAGAGAGCGAGAGAGACAGATATATACAGACAGAGACAGGGATATATCCAAACCGAGAGCAAACCTCAGCAGTCTATAGGATGATGATCTTATCTCAGCCATACCATAAAGACTTGTCTACATACTGGACATGATCTCTCACCAATCATTTCAAAGGATTCAGGAATGGACAGGATGTCACTGGTACACCACCATTGGACAAAACGGTTATACATTGAATTCTAATTGGCTCAGACAACTCCGCTCCAACTGGTATTCATCAATCAGTTATTCAGACTGAGAAGACTTGTCAACCTCAGCAGCCATTAGAATGAGTACTCTAAGGCAACAACAGTAATCACTAAAGGACATGCAGAATTCCCTATCTTAGGTCAGTTAGGATCACCACTTCATTTTAAGAATGCTGGTAGGGATCTGCTCTGACACCAACCACACACAGAGACACAGAGACAGAGAGAGAACTGCAGGTTAGGACGACACCGGATGGACACCAGGGGGCGTAGTTGTAGCAGTAGCAGATGTGACAGTACACCTCCCCCCTCTACGGATGCCACGACCCGGCTTGTCTGGGTGTTAGGTGTAAAAATCCTGTAAGAAGGGGAGATCTAGAGTATGACGACGGGACACTCCTCAGGCCCGTATCCTTCCCAGTCCACCAGATACTGCCACCCGTCCTCAGTCCGCAGTCTCCCTGGAGGATGGAAGCGTGGAGAGGGGAATGAAGTGAGCCGCTTTAGAAAATCGGTCAATAATAGTGAGGATGACTGAGTTACCATTTGATGGGGGAAGCCCAGTGACGAAGTCCAAAGCTATGTGTGACCAGGGGCGACTAGGTATGGGAAGAGGATGAAGCAGGCTGATATGAATTCCCGAGTGTCTCTCTCCATGGTGGGCCACCAAAATCGCTGACGCAGGAAGGAGACTGTTCGGTTCATGCCAGGGTGACATGTGAGGTGAGTAGAATAGGCCCATTGAAGAACATCAGAACAAACTGAATCTGGCACAAACAGAGCATTACGATGCAGGAGGATGGCATAATGGTCTCAGGCTTGGAACTTTTGTCTGCGGTGAACTGAGGACAGAGGGCATCAGGCTTGGTATTCTTAGATCCGGGCGACAAGTGAGTGTGAAGTTGAATCTTCCAAAAAACAATGCCCACCTGGCCTGCCGAGAGTTGAGACTTTTGGCGGTCTGGATGTAGGCTAGATTTTTATGATCCGTCCACACAATGAAGGGAAGTACTGAACCCTCTAACCAGTGACACCACTCCTCAAGAGCCGGCTTAACAGCTAAGAGTTCCTGGTTGCCTATGTCAAAATTTCTCTCTGCAGGTGAGAGCTTGCGGGACAAGAAGGCACAAGGGTGGAACTTGTGATCCGTGGGAGAACGTTGAGACAGTACTGCACCGGTGTCAGAAGCGGCCACCTTGAGGACGAACTGGTGTTCTGGGTCTGGCTGGGTAAGGATTGGAGCAGAAGTGAAGCGGTGCATCCCGGAACGCTGCCTCGGGGAACCAGTGGAATCGAGTAGAGGTTGAGGTGAGAGCGGTTAGAGCTGCCAAACCCCAGGAAACACTGTAACTGCTTCAGATTCGCGGGCACAGGCCACTCTGTGACTGCCCTAACCTTGGCAGGGTCCATTCGTAGCTGTCCTTGAGCAATAATGTAACCCAAGAAGGACACAGAGGAAACATGAAACTCACATTTCTCAGCCTTGACAAATAGCGTATTCTCCAATAGCCTTTGGAGAACTTGGTGGACGTGTTGCTTGTGAGCCTCAATGTTCTTCGAAAAAATAAGAATGTCATCCACATAGACAAAAACAAAACACCCAATGACATCCCTCAGGACATCCTTCAACAAGCCCTGAAAAACAGCTGGGGCGTTAGTGAGGCCAAAAGGCAAAACTAGGTCCTCAAAATGTCCAAGTGGTGTGTTGAACACCGTTTTCCACTCATCTCCCTCTCTGATGTGGACAAGGTGGTAGGCATTCCAAAGGTCCAGTTTAGTAAATCCTGTGGCACCATGGAGGGGGGCAAAAGCAGAACTGATAAGTGGCAAGGGATACTTATTCCTGACGGTGATACTATTCAACCAACAGAAGTCTATGTATGGCTTCAGTGACCCGTCCTTCTTCTTGACAAAGAAAAATCCAGTTCCCACCGGAGAGGAAGAAGGCCTGACATTCCCCCATGGCCTCTTGCTCGGGGCGAGAGAGGTTATACAACCTGCTACTAGGGAGAGGAGCTCCAGGCTGAAGCTCGATAGCACAGTCGTAAGGCCAATGAGGCGGCAGAGATGGGGTGTGGTGCTTGCTGAATACAGGAGCTAGACCGCAATATTCTGGAGGAGCAGAAGACAGGTCTTGAGGATCTGGAATGGACTGGGGTGCGGACAAGGCAGGAGGAAGGGCAGAAAGTAGAGAATTAGAATGGCAAAATGTACTCCAAGTAGTAACCCTTCCCGTAGACCTGTGGGTTGTGTAGCTTTAACCATGAATAGCCCAGAACCAGAGGCGAGTGAGAACAGTCGATGAAATGGAAACTGATATTTTCCTGGTGATTACCAGAGAGACGCAGAATAACAGGAACAGTTCTCTCCAAAACACGGAAGAGTAGCTTTCCATTGAGAGCGTTGGCTTCCTGAGGTGAATCAAGCAAAACAGTGTCCAGGCCCAACTGCTTAACAACCCCTCGGTCCAGAAAACTCTCGTCGGCGCCTGAATCGATGAAAGCAGTCAGAGGAAAAGCCTGCCTCTGCCACACAAGGTTGGCCTCAAGCAAGGGTCTGGGAGATGATGGGCAGGCGATTTGGCTCAACAGTATATCCCCCACAAATGCTGAGCCCTCTCTTTTGCTGGACACAGGGTACAAGTGGAGACCAGGTGACCAACCTGGCCACAATTTAGACAGCTCCTAGTAGACAGCTCCTAGTACTGATCTCCTCTGGAGATAGACGAGTCCGGCCGAGCTGCATTGATTCAGGATTGGAACCTGCCTGGTGATGTGATGCAGTCGAATAATTTGAGCAAGGCACAGAAGCAGATGCTATGGGACATGCAACCCTACCTCCCCTTTCCCTCCGACACTCACGGAGACTGTTGTCAATGCGGATAGTGAGAGAAATTAATTCATCAAGTCCATCAGGCTTCTGGATATCAACTCGTCCTTGAGGGTCTCAGTGAGTGCGTTCCGGAATGCTCCCTGAAGGGCCTCATCATTCCAGCCGCTCTCTGCGGTGAGGGTGCGGAACTCACATGCCATCTCAGCCACACTCTGAGAATCTTGACGAAGGTACAGAAGTCGTTTAGCAGCATCCTTTCCAAGACCTTCCTCATCTCATCTGTGAATCCACTGTAAGAGAAGCAGATAGATGACTGTCTCTCACAAACCGCAGTGGCACAAAATACATTTTGGAGCTTTCACTAGCATAAGAGTAGGGCTGTTGCTCAAACCCTAGTGAACATTGTACAATAAAGGCTCTGCAAAGCCCAAGATTGCCATCATAGCGCTCAGGAGTCGGGAACAAAAGGCTCCCGGAGTGGAGAAGAGGAACTGGAGACAGGTTGTGAATTCTAAACGGAGGTTCGGACCTGCAGGTCAGACAGGCTCCGTGAAAACTCCTTGATGTTCTCCAGCAGGGTTTTCAAGGCTTGGTCATGTTGGTCCAGAAGGGTGCTTTGACCAACAAGAATTTGGCGAAGAGCTGGAGAGTCTGATGGGTTCATCTTCTGTCCAGATAGTACTGTTATGCAGAAGATGCAGAAGCAGGGATGAAGGAACCGAAAATGTTTATTGTACACAGAGAGATATGGAGTGCAGAACCGGGATAGCTCAGATGAGTTGCAGAAAAACCCGAAGTGTAGACTGAGGTTGTAGTTGACTGAGTTGAACAGGGTAAACAGGTCCTGAGGGGAATCCAAGGTGGTGGTGGTGAGTGAAGTCCAGAGCAAGGTGGTTTGTGGTGAGACGTGGTACAGGAGACAGAGAGGTACTGCAACGAGAGGACAAAACTGTGTAAGGCAGGGAAACAAGCACAGCAGGGGAACAGGATCTTAAGAAGTGACAAAAGGCTAGGATAACAACTGACTGAGCAGAGATTACGATCTGGCAGAGTGGTGGTGGCAGGAATGAGTATATGTAGAGGTCTTGATTTATGGGACGATTTGCAGCTGGTAGGGATCTGCTCTGACTCCAGCACACCTGTCTCCAACCACACAATCACACCAAGAGAGAGAGTGTATGCAGGGAGAGAACTGCAGGTTAGGACGACACCGGGTGGACACCAGAGGGCGTAGTGGGAGCAGATGTGACATCCACAAGGTTCCCACAAAAAGTTGGGTGAATTTTGTCCCATTAAACCTGACAGAGCTGGTGTAACTAACTCATGTTTGTAGGTCTCCTTGCACGCACACTCTTTTTCAGTTCTGCCCACAAATTGTCTATAGGATTGAGGTCAGGGCTTTATGATGGCCACTCCAATACCATTACTTTTTTGCCCTTCAGCCATTTTGCCACAACTTTGGAAGTATGCTTGGGGTCATTGTCCATTTGGAAGACCCGTTTGTGACCAAGCTTTAACTTCCTGACTGATGTCTTGAGATGTTGCTTCAATATATCCACATAATTTTCCTTCGCACCTTTTTTTGTAAAGTGCACCAGTCCCTCCTGCAGCAAAGCACCCCTACAACATGATGCTGCCACCCCTGTGCTTCACAGTTGTGATGGTGTTCTTTGGCTTGCAAGCCTCCCCATTTTTCCTCCAAACATAATGATGGTCATTATGGCCAAACAGTTCTATTTCTGTTTCATCAGACCAGAGGACATTTCTCCTAAAAGTACAATCTTTGTCCCCATGTGCAGTTGCAAACCGTAGTCTGGCTATTTTATGGCGGTTTCTGAGCAGTGGCTTCTTCCTTGCTGAGCGGCCTTTCAGGTTATGTCGATATAGGACTTGTTTTACTGTGGATATAGATACTTTTGTACCTGTTTCCTCCAGCATCTTCACAAGTTTCTTTGCTGTTATTCTGGGGCTGATTTGCACTTTTCACACCAAAGTACATTCATCTCTAGGAGACAGAACGGGTCTCCTTCCTGAGCGATATGACAGTTACGGGGTCCCGTGGTGTTTACACTTGCGTTCTATTGTTTGTACAGATGAACGTGGTCTGTTAATACAGTCTGTTAATTCAGGCATTTGAAAATTGCCCCCAAGGCTGAACCAGACTTGTGGAGGTCTACAATTATTCTTCTGAGGTCTTGGCTGATTTATTTTGATTTTCCCATGATGTCAAGCAAAGAGGCACTGAGTTTGAAGGTAGGCCTTGAAATACATCCACAGGTACACCTCCAATTGACTCAAATGATGTCAATTCGCTTATCAGAAGCTTCTGTTTAAAGGCACAATCAACTTAGTGTATGTAAACTTCTGACCCACTGGAATTGTGATATAGTGAATTATAAGTTAAATAATCTGTCTGTAAACAATTGTTGGAAAAATTACTTGTGTCATGCACAAAGTAGATGTCCTAACCAACTTGCCAAAACTATAGTTTGTTAACAAGACATTTGTGGACTGGTTGAAAACTAGTTTTAATGACTCCAACCTAAGTGTATGTAAACTTCCGACATCAACTATAAGACTATTCTATCAAAAGACTAAAATGCTGTCCTAATTGGAACCACATTCCATACAAAGTGCACTACTTTTGACCATGGCCCATAGGGCTCTAGGGCTCTATGTATTGGTGACTAAACAAAATGTGCTCATGGTATTTCACAGAAAATGTATATTTTGCATGAATAACTCAGGGGTGAAAGATGTGTGAAACCCCAATGAATACACTCACAATCAAAGGTTCTGAGTGTCAGATAGGGGGCATTACAAGTGTTATCAGTTTAGAGTTTTGTACTTAGCATATGCCACCTACATCTTAAAAATGTGCCAAAGTGATTGAAAGAAACTGAGAATCACTCACTGGAGAACATAGAGTACAAGGGTGTCTTTGGGTGGTGGGGTGGGGGTGGTGTGTGTGTTTGTGTGTTTGTGTGTATGTGGGTGTGTGTGTGTGTGTGTGTGTGTGTGTGTGTGTGTGTGTGTGTGTGTGTGTGTGTGTGTGTGTGTGTGTGTGTGTGTGTGTGGGTGTGTGTGTGTGTGTGTGTTTGTGTGTTTGTGTGTATGTGGGTGTGTGGGTGTGTGTGTGTGTGTGTTTGTGGGTGTGTGTGTGTGTGTGTGTGTGTGTGTGTGTTTGTGTGTATGTGGGTGTGTGCCCTTGCATGCATGTGTGTGTGTGGTTTAAATATGTATCTCCTGTTAAAGGATCTGCATTAGCTCCTCTGAACATCCTACACAAGGACAGTGGACTGTAAACTCTCTACATACTATTGATTGGCTAATTTACGCTAGAGTTGCTTTTCTTATCTGTGTCCCAAATGTCACCCCATTCCCTATATACTGCACTACGTTTATCCAGAGCCCTATGGGCCATGGTCAAAAGTAGTGCACTTTGTAGGGAATGTGGTTCCAATTAGGACACAGTTTTAGTCTTATGTAAGATTACTGTCGTTGCCTTAGAGTATTCATTCTAACGGCTGCTAAGGTTGACAAGTATTCTCAGCCTGAGTAACTGATTGATGAATAACAGTGGGGGCTGAGTTGTCTGATCCAATTAGAACTGAATGTATAACCGTTTAGACCAATGGTGGTGTACCAGTGACATCCTGTCCATTCCTGAATCCTTTGAATTGATTGGTGAGAGATCATATCCAGTATGTAAACAAGTCTTCATGGTATGGTATCTGCCTGAGGAGAGGAGGGACCCTATAGTGTCTATCTGAGGAGAGGAGAGAACCTATAGCATCTGCTTGAGGAGAGGAGGGACCCTATAGTGTCTGTCTGAGGAGAGGAGGGACCCTATAGCATCTGTCTGAGGAGAGGAGGGACCCTATAGGGTCTGCCTGAGGGGAGGAGCTAATACTCTAAGTAAAGTACATGGGAGTAATCTGATCTGATGTGATCTAAAATAATTTTGTGGTCTTGTCCGATTACAGCCTGTTCAAAACTAGTCTGCAGGGAGGGATGTTGCCTCACACCCATGGCCTTCATGGCAATTTGTATCAGGTGGGCAATTTGGGATTTCAGTTGAACTGATAAATTGCCAAACCAGACTGTGATGCCGTATCTCAGGATACTCTCTATGACCACATGATAGAACAGGAGCAACTCCAAAAACCCTGAGTCTAAGTAGGAAATAGAGGCATTGTTGGACTCTGCAGCAGGCACTCTCTACTTGGACCTTCCAGCTCAACACATTGTCCATGTGTACGTCCAGGGACTTATACCAACTAACCTGTGCTATGTTGGCATTGTAGAGAGTGTCGATGAACCACAGGCACGTGGTTTTGTGATGAAACACCATCTCCTCTGTTTTCTTTATATTAAGAATGAGATGGTGCTCATCACACCATTTGACAAACCTTTGAATCTCTGACCTGTACACAGTAGTATCAGCATCTTTATACATCAGACCAAGAATGGAGGTGTCATCAGAAAACTTGACAGTATAGTTATCAGGATTACTGCTAGTGCATTAATTTGTGTACAGTGTGAATAAGATGGGTTAACTCACATAACCCTGTGCTAATGTCTCTAGCCTCAGAGAGGGTACTGTTAACTCTAACCTGCTGAGTACAGCTAGTCAGGAATGAGTGTTACCACCTTAAAGTATAGGGGTTAACACCCATGTGCTTTAACAGGCTGAGTATGACATGTGGCTGTATTGTGCTAAACGCTGAACTGTCAATAAAGTCAATAAATAACAGTCTAGCATAGGACCTGTTGGCGTATTCATACATGTGTGCTTGAAGACTCCAAGGAGTCACCCAACAATGTTTGTTATTCCAAGAAGAAAGACCACAACTGGGCCATTTTATCTTTTCTTGAGATTTCTTTTTTAATGTGACATCACATGGCAGAAACATACACGTTCATGACAGTCAGCGAGTTAGTCTCTAAAGGGGCTCTTTTCCGAACATCGGTTGTTTAGAGAGGGTGGCAACATTCATGCAAATTGCCCTGGGATTTGCTTTCTTCTCAGAATAGATTTTTACTGAAATTATGGAATGGTCAGCTTCAAAAGCCTTTCGAACAATTGGCCTGTTTTTTTCTCCAATTATTTATCAAGATCGTTTTATGAAAAAAGAGCACAGAGGGTGGTTGGAACTTATTATCATGACCTGATTAGGAGAAAAGGGAGAAACCTCGACTGGCAGCAAAACAATTTTCAAGTGCAGTGCTGTTTCATGCACATGACAGTTCTTTATTCACGCTTTACTTGGAAACGAAGAAGATCTGAACAGGCTCTTGATTGTTTAGTCATGGATGACATCATAAGCCCAATTTAAAAGCCTCTGCTGCTATTCGTGCGACATGATGCTGATTCTTTCAACTCCTCTCACCTGCATGGTCGATGACAACGTGGGGTAGTACAGTATGCTATTTACTGTCGGTGTCATATTGCAAACTAAGACACAACTTTCTTCAGGCAAATTAGCAGACTATTTAGGGCAGCGACGACACGGATGAAAGTGGGTTTTGGCAATGATTAATTTAACATGTCCTCAGTTACAAGGCATTTAAGTTTAGCATCCTTATTTAGGTCATTCAGAGAGCCTTACTTGTAAACAAGGCATTTAAATAGCGTGTCCCCTGGCAAGAGGAAGTTAAAACTACTGTGCCGGGTCAGGTAGAACTGCTTAGCTCATATGCTCAAATAGAGCTCTTGATTAAGCAACCCACCTTATAGATGAAAACGTGTCCAGGGCACAGCCCAATGGGCATAGGACATGATAAAGACATCTTTTTAACCAGGTTTTGCCCACTGGGAGGTTGCTGAGCCTTCCAGGGAAGAGGGAAATGGATAGCAACACCAAAATATGAACTTAAAGACCTATTTATGAATCCACGTGCCCTTTTATTAATATTTCATTACAGCTTTAGTTGCAGTCATTTTTGTTGAGGCCTACATCATTTAAAGGGAAAGAATTTCAGAGGCAAGACATTTGGATTGTCTTGCAAAATTATGGTTTGACTGAAAAGGAAAATCAGACTCACTTGTTTTTCCTTTTAGGGTGATGTAAGTGATTATTCAGGAACGGCTACACAGTTCTATCCATTTTGGGGTATTCAATGTTTTACTTTAAATGCTACCTGTGTGGTTGGTCCCATAGTGGTAGACCAAATGAATCAGAAATCAACTAATTGGAATATCTAGTGATGGTATTGCAGTTTACTGTCTGCTATGGATTAAAATGAATTAGGATTTAAGGTGGGGATTTCAATATACATTGAGGGATTCCGATTAAATGGATTTCGAAGCCTTGAGCCTACAGTAGGGGTGTGTGTTTGTGTGTGACAGACACACTGCAGGCACTACCTAACATCTCCTCTTCTTTACTGTTTGCAGGATGATTGTGTGTGTGTGTTGACTGCAGGACTGCTACAGTAAATCAACAGGCGCTCTACTCTAGATTAAGCTGTGGAGGAGTACCCATAACACTCCCACAAGTGTTCATTAATCAAGCAGCTAAAGTAAGCACTCTCCCAGATAACATTGCTAAGATTCCTAGCATTCTTTTTTCACCTGTTATTTTACACCAACAAATCCTTCATACTGTAGGCTTCTATGTGGTTCTTTTCTGTATTTAGGCAAACTTGATGGTTGTCTTGGATAGGGCTATGGTGGTTTTGACATTTTGTCAGCCGGTGATTGGTGATTGTGAAGACAATAACTGACGATCTCACAGTAATTTACCTTGAATTAACATAAACACATTCAGTATCTCCTGGCTTCGTCACTGATGTAGACCTTTGGAACATCTACATTTTAAAATGTCTAATAAATACATGTAATATAGCCTACATTATCACAATAAATCCATTATTTATTTTTAGACAGGTCTAAAGAAACACAATATGAAGAAAATGTAGTCTATTTCAGATGAACAGATTAGCATACTGAGTTGTCCTTATGTTAATGTCACGACTACTCCTGCTCCCACCCTCCTGCGCTCAACGTCACTGGTCTACTAACCACCGGTCCTGGCAACTATATTACGCACACCTGTTCCCCATAATTACGCACACCTGGTCATCAGTTTCTCCTTGATCCCTCCCCCTTTATTTAGCCCTCACTTGTCATCAGTCATTAGTTATTATTGTTTTCTCTCACGTTCAGTACGCTTGTCATGTTTGATCATTTGTATCATTCCGTTATTAAACTCACCTTCTGCATCTGCTTCCTGACTCCCGGCGTATACGTTACAGAATACTACCTCAAAATATAGAAGCAGCAAAAGATAAAGCCATCTTCCAGATGGTCAACGAACAGGGTCATCTACTCCACCAACACCACGACCAGCTGTCGCAACAAGGTATGGAGGAGGTCTACCTCGTTCTCCACCACCTCGACACCACCAGCGAGGCTCTCCATTCACCTATCAGAGGGCCTCCTACCATGGATCGTCACAGTAAGCCAGTCCCCCAGCCTGCACAGCCGTCTGCCCAGGTCAGCAATGCCCAACTGTCCCTTCTAGAGAAGTATGACGGTACCCCATCGAAATGCCGTGGCTTCCGACTCCAGTGCTCTATCTATTTTGCCTATCAGATGAGAGCCCTCACCACCAAGAGGTCCAAGGTTGCCACGGTCATTTCTCTGCTGACCGGACAGTCGTTGGAGTGTGCTACAGCCGTCTAGGAGAAAGGAGGAGTTGGCTTCCTATGAGAGGTTCATGGCTCAGTTCAGGGCGGTCTTCAGACATCCTCCAGAGGGCAGAGAGGGAGGTGAACAACTTTTTCAACTCAGAGTGCCCAGACCGCTGCGGAGTACACTCTCAACTTTCGGACTGTGGCAGCCTCCAGCGGACGGAATGAGCAGGCACTCCACACTCTATTCCGCAGTGGACTGCTCAAGGAGGTCCAGATGGAGCATGCTGGGATGACAACATATCCTTTGACGCTCTCATCTTGTTGGCCATCCATCTGGATAACCTTCTTCGGGAGCGCCGGTGTCCACCTCGCCACTCGCTTCCCTCCTTTAGCTGTCTTGAGGCAGAGCCTGAACCCATAGAGGTAGGGACTACACACCTCTCCACGGTAGAGTGGCGTCGCCGGAGAAAGCTGGACCTCTGTCCCACTTGCGGCCAAGAGAGGCACCAGCTTCAGCGGTCCTGTGCGTCCTAACCCGGGGTCCACTAGAGCAGAGGGGCGGCCCCGTGATCTTCCGTCTCCCAGTGTAGGCGTGAGTATTGCATTATCATTGTTTTCCGACAAACCCTTTCTGGTTCCCATTTCACTGACTGGCTGTCCCTCAAGTGTTGTCTCTACAGCTCTAGTGGACCTGGTGCCGCTGCGAACTTCATCGACCAGGTCCTCGCCTCTTCCCTGAACTTAACTTCATACCCACTCTCCTTTTCCTGTCCAAGCCCTGGATACATGACCATTGGGATCTGGCACAAATACGCACATCACAGCACCACTCACCCTCACCGTGGGACCCATGGACCAGGAAAGCCTTGCCTTCCTCATCACCACTTCCCCGTACACAAAGTAATTCTCGGCCTCCCGTGGCTCTAATGTCACAACCCCACAATCTTCTGTTCGAGGATAAATATCACCACCTGGGGTCCAGGATGCCGGAGGACCTGCTTTGCCGTACCCTGTGGTTCCACGTCGGTTGAGAGTCCTGTAAATGGCATTCCAGCCCATCAATCGGTCCTCCTGTATCGTTGGCCCCGTATGTTGGGACATAGATGTGGACATCAGCCAGGCTCTGGAGAGGGAACCCGCTCCTGCTACCCGCCCTCCAGAATGCATCTACGTCCCCACGGGGGTAAGAGATCAGCTGTGGACGTGCGCACATATATTACTCGTTGCTGGACACCCAGGTATCACCCGCACCATGCAATCCCACTCCGAGGCACAGGCTACAAGTGAAGACAGACACATCGGGGACTCAACTGCACGGCTCCGAGGTGCATGTTGAAGATATTGGAAGAACTGTCCACATTTACTTTTCTTCAGCCAACAAGATTAGTAGGCCCAATGAACAGCAAAAGCACTAGCCTATACCTATCTAATTTCCCCCATAGTACAAAAGTTGACCTATTGTATTGTGTCCTAGAAATGAAAATACGTATGCCAGTTAGGCTCTACACCTGATTAATATGCTTAATTGTAAGAACTTATTTGGCCACTTTAGTTGTGATACAAACCTTATAAAAACATATAGGCCTACATGAGATGTGCGATCATGATTTGGAAAAAGTTGCAAAAAAAAAGCATGCGCAACAGCTGGGTGTCATTCACAAGTGATAATATATTATTCTATTCTAGATTTAGGTACGATCCACAAATATTTCATACAAATAAACTTTTGTGGATATATATAGATAGTTTAAGATGAAATATGGAAAAAATACATATGTAGAAAATCTGAATGTAAGATTAAAGCCTTTGAAAGTTACTACTACTGAATCCCAATAACTGTGTTCTTTAGCAAGAAAACTGTGTAAATATGTTTTTTTTTCTTCATCTGTGCATAGAATGACCATGCCAGATCTTTAGTTTGACAAGTACTCCATAAGAATGGGGTGGCAGGGTAGCCTAGTGGTTAGAGCGTTGGACTAGTAACCAGAAGGTTGCAAGTTCAAATCCCTGAGCTGACAAGGTACAAATATGTCGTTCTGCCCCTGAACAGGCAGTTAACCCACTGTTCCCAGGCCGTCATTGAAAATAAGAATTTGTTCATAACTGACTTGCCTAGTTAAATAAAAGTAAAAAAATAATAAAAGAAGATGATGTGTAACGACCTGAGCTAAGATGACTGATGATGGCCACATGCAGGCTCACACACATACACACACAGACACCTCCTGATATTGCCAAATTGCACGCACACACCCCCCCCCTATAACGCTGGGTTTTAGAGAAATGTAGTTTATCAAATGTGAGTTGTTTAATCACTGCACTATGTTCTAGGAATGCATTCTTCACCCAGTCTCAAGTACGTCCCAAATGGCACCCTATTCTTTATATAGTGCACTATTTTCTGGTCAAAAGTAGTGCGCTATATAGGGAAAGGGTGCCATTTGGGATGCACCCTGCATACCGATCACACAATTAAAGAGATTGCTTGTGGGGAAACATTGTCTGGCTGAAGTACACAGTGTATTATATCATGACTGTTTACCATTTCGTGTGTACACTGCTCAGGAAGCCAATCACACTGAGTGAACAGCCCAGGCTGGCTCCCAAATGGCACCCCATTCGCTAGATAGTGCACTACTTTTCCACTTGGTATGCAGTGCCAGTGTTAAATGTGACCAGACATTCCAAAGATCAATCACTTCATTTTAAAAGTGGCCATCTTGAATTGCGGCTCCGTTTGTTACAACCACGATTGTCACGACTTCCACCGAATTCGGCCCCGCACTTTGTTCAGGCGGTGTTCGGCAGTCGACGTCACCGGCCTTCTAGCCATCACCGATCCACTTTTCATTTTCCATTTCCATCCGTTTTGTCTTTGTCTTACACACCTGGTTTCAATCCCCCAATTACTTGTTCATTATTTAACCCTCTGTTCCTCCATGTTTGTTTGTGAGTAATTGTTTGTATGTAATACGGTCCATTATGTGGGCTCGCTTCATTGTATTGTATTTGTCTATTTTGAGTAAATTACTTTTATTTACTCATATCTGCTGTCCTGCGCCTGACTCCTCTACACACAGACCACATTACAACGATAGGTTGGACAAGCCTTCAACTGTATGGATTATACTGCCACCTACGTCAAATTAAAGCAACATAGGCCTACTAAAAATCCTACAGTAACGATATCAAGTCACACGAGAATACTTCGCAGTGGGCAAAACTGGTTGAAATGACTTCAATTCAATCAGTTTGGCAGACTAGATTCTCCCACCGGTGGCATAACGATTGCCACCTGTGTGAAATATTTAATTAATTTAGGCTCCAATGTGTAAAGATGGACTCATAAAGAAGAGGCAAGATGGTCGCCAGATACCCCACCAACAAGCACTTCTCTCTGAAGGTATGGGGCTGTGGCTTTACAATCTCCATCCAGGGACACATATCTTTCCCCTCATCCCACGGCTGGCCTTTGGCCGCTTGCCTGCTTTTCATTGTGCACCCCAGTAAAAATGGAAATACAGTATTTTATAGATTTCTGAAATGGAAATAGGTTCTTCTCATAATATGGCTCTGGTAGCTCATAGGCTAGGGAGTGGGTATGGGTATGACTAGGGGTATGGCTCGGGAGTGAATATGGGTTACACACATCCCAAACAAACACTGAGAAGGGTTTTCGAATGAGACCTGTTGCTTAGAAAGTTCATTGGTATTCATAGATTGGTTGAGATATTTGCTGAAGTGTGAGGAGATATTCAGTCAAGAGAGTGTTGTGGCATCTTCATTATGGCACAGTACAAGTGGTAGCATTAGATGTAGTAGTAGTAGTAGTACTAGTAGTAGTGGTAGTACAGTAGTACTAGCAGTAGTAGTAGTAGTAGTAGTAGTAGTAGTAGTAGTAGCAGAGTAGTGGTAGTAGTAGTAGGAGTCATTATAGTAGTAGTAGTAGTAAAAGTAGCAGTAGTAGTAGTAGTAGTATATTAGTAGAAGTAGTAGTAGTCATATTCATAGTAGGCATAGTAGTAGTAGTATGCTAGTAGTAGTAGCAGTAGTAGTTTTAGTAGTAGCAGTAGTAGGGTAGTAGTAGCAGTATGCTAGTCATAGTAGGACAGTAGTAGTAGTAGTAGTAGTAGTAGTAACAGGAGTAGGAGTAGGAGTAGGAGTAGGAGTAGTAGTAGGGTAGTAGTAGGATTAGTAGGAGTATGAGTATTAGTAGTAGACCTGGAAGTAGAGTGTGAGTGGTAGCAGTAGTAACAGCAGAAGAAGAACAATATTTGATCTATTTAGTAGTAGGGTAGAAGTGGTAGTAGTAGTAGTAGGCTAGTAGTAGTAGTATGTTAGTAGTAGTAGTCGTAGTCATATTAGTAGTAGT